>NC_058132.1:252080404-252151575 GCF_016433145.1 Gracilinanus agilis
TCACCCCCCCCCCCGCTGCCCCCCACCTCCTTGTGTGGTTCTGAGCCCGGGAGTGAAGAACAGCACAGCTGGGTCTCGCTTTTGGAAGGAAAAACCGTTCTTCGGGTCAGAGGGGTCTGGGACTTTGGATTCTGTCCCTTTGCCTACGCTTCCTCTTTTCCGGGAGCTTTAAAAGATTCCAACCCGGATTCTGGCTCCAGGTCCAGCCCGTGGATTATTAGTGGGGGTGGGGAGGAGAGAAGGGAAGTACAGGAGACGTGGGCAGCAAAGGGGGAGCCTTAAAACAGGCAGCTGTGGAGATTTGGAGCATAAAATGTGGTCCGAATCAAGGTGAGTAGATAAGAAACGTCAATCTCGTTTCCCCGGCACATTTAGCATTTTTAGCCTACGGAAAATGTGATTTTTAAACTGCAAGGCTAGTTCAGTTCAGTTGACGCTTTAGGGTCTATTTCAAGTCTCTAATTTATGGCTAGGAAAAAAAATGGCAGTGCTCACCACTTAAACATCTATCTCCCGAGACAAGGATTGTGTAGAAATGTTGGCTTAATGTTGGATTCGACATTTTGGGGGTGGGATTTCTTCTGTGGTCACTGAAGATCGGTATTGTTTCTCTTAACCATAAAAATCCAATAGGACTTTGTTTGCCAGACCAGGCTGTATCCAAACCATACTCAAAGCAGCGGTCAGAGCGCTAAAAGCAGCCAGCCAGCCTGGGCAAACTCCAGCCAGGAAGCTAGAGAACCACTCTAGAAATTATAAGCATTTCATTCGAAAGAAGAGAACCGAATTCCTCAGAGTGATTTGTAAGTAGCTGCCTTCCCTTTAATATCCAGAAGATGAAAATATTTTACGAGAAATTAATCAAGACGACAGATTGATTTATGTTTGTGCATATTGCCGTGTGCAAATCTCAATAGACCGCCAAGCCCGTGCTATCTCACTCGCTAAAGAATTAAAAATAAATGCCACCAGGTGGCAGTAGCTTCCAATTTCTGAGATGAAACAACAGAAAAATTAACAGTATTTCCAACAAAGAAGAATGAAGATCTTTCTAGTTCTCTTTCATGGTGCTGACATTTTCCAAAGTGCGGCCTTTATTTTAAGGGAATGGAAGGACTGAAGGCAGTGAGCTGAGGCACCTACAGATTCCTGCCCTTAGATGTAAGGGTTAGGCGACCAATGACATCTCCAAAACAATGTCATGGAAAAGGGAGCTTCTGACATTAGGCAATGATGTCCTTCCTTCTATCCCTATACCTTAAAAACAGAAACTAGAGGATTGGCAAAATCTGGATCAATCCTTTCCTGTTGTCCAAGAAAAATGGACATTTCTATGATACCCACACCCACTTGACTAGATCCAAAAGAAATTTCCAAACCTTTTCTAGGAATTGTTAAGATGGTCACCAAACAAGCATATCAATTAAAGTTTCTGGTGGGATGTTATGTTTATTGATGCTCCTATATTTCTACCATAGGGCTTAGATCTTGCTGGATTTAATAGGATTTCAAGTTCTGGTTGAATTCACACTCATACCCCTCTCATGCCCTTTCCAGGTTTAATTATCTCATTTTAAAATGTCCAGATTTTAGGTATCTTTCTGAAGAAGTCATAAGAGACTGGTGGGATTTGAACTATGGGTTGGGGAAAAGGATTAGTGTATTCTTCCATTTAGACATAGCTACCATTATCCTGCAGGGTTCTTTCTGGGAAATTTTAAACTTCAATAGGCAGGAAGAGAGTATTTAATGCCTTTTCTCCCTCCCAAGCTTTAAGACTGAATCATATCTATGAGGACTTCAATATCTCAATTCAACAAACACTTATCAGGTTCCTACTCTGTAAAAAGCACTGTGCCGGGTTTGGGGGATACTAAGGTGAAAGACATCACCCTTAAGAATATCACTCCCTTAAAGGAACTTATAGTCCAGAAAGAGCAATGACATGTACCCAACTAAGTACATGTACAAAGTTTAATGTGATGAGGGCAAAAGAGAAATACAACATGATCTAAAAATGCAGAAAATATAATGACAGGTAGTTATGGGGATGAGGAAATTCTACAGGAGGAGGTGATGTCTGAGTTGAAACCTGAAGGATTTCAATTTGAGAGAATGTGGAAGAAGTCCCAGGCATTCAGTTTAGTCTTGGAAAATTCATGGAAGTAGGAGGTATCAGATTGAACCCAAGGAACAGTCAACAAGGGGTCTAGTTTGACTTAAGAATAGAATAAAAGAAGGGAAATTATGTGAAATATCTGGAAAGGTAGATTGGAACCAAACAGTCCCAGGTTTTAAATAGTAGGATAAGGACTCTGAATTTTATTCTATAGAGATTAGGGAACCACTGAATTTTTTGTCCTTATTATTTACACCCATACCTAGGAATGTTATTTTGGCAGTTGTGCTAAGGATGGATTGGTTGAGGGATAGTATGTTGTAGCTGAATTTGAAATGTGGAGTGCAGAGACTGGAATTGTGGGAACTGAGATTGAATCCCGACTCTGCAGATTACTAGCTATATGACCTGAGCCAAATCATTTAACTTCTCAAGGCCTGTTTACTCATCTGTAAAATGAGGGGGTTGGAATAGATGATCTTAAAGGCTCCCTTCTGTCTGGACAACAGATCTATGATCCCATAATCCTATGGGAGGGAACTGTGAAGAGAAATCAATCAGGAAGTTATTACAATAGTTTGGGTAAGAAGAGACAGGGACTTTGAACAAGACTGTGACAATGTGAATACAGAGATGGAAAAAAATGGGAGAGATATTGCAGAGGTGCAACTGATACATTTTGGCAACTGAATAGATTTTGGGGATGAAAGTAGAAAAAGTAAAAGATAATAGGTTTGCAACTTTGGTGACTGAAAGGATAGTGAATATGAATATGGAATTTGGAAGGAGAAGCAGGTTTGAGAGAGATGGTTTAAATTTTTGACATGTTGAGTTTGAGGTTCTGGAAGGATACTCAGGCAGAAATATTAAGCAGGCAGATGAAAATATAAGAGGACTGAGGTAGACCTATTACTAGCAATTTTTGTGTTAGGGCAAAGAAGCACAAAATATGCCATTCAAAAGCTGCTGCTGGTGGAGGATGGGGAAATGAGGGTCAATGGGCTAGGGCAATGATTCCCAAAGTGGGCGCCACCACCCTCTGGTGGGTGCTGCAGCAATCCAGGGTGGTGGTGAATAACTGTAAGGGGGTGGTGATAGTATGTGACAGGGGTCACTAAGTAATATTTTTTCTGGAAAGGGGATGGTAGGCCAAAAAAAAATGGGAACCACCCTGCTAGGGTATGAGTTCATTTTGGAGTAAGACTGTCACCTGATGGCTTCCTAATAAAACTAATTATTCTTGGTAATGAGGTGCAAAGTTTGGTTGGCTTCTATCCTACTGAAGAACTATAAGGGCTATCACTGCCTTCTAATTTTCTGTGGTCAAGAACAAAATCTTATAGGCTTTTCCTAGCTATGGTTTTGGAGGGACAGATTAAACTTTGAGATTTGAGAATCATTTCTCTAGAAGTAGTAAATGAAGCCTTGGAAAGCATTGAGATCATAAGGGCAAAGTGCAGAAATTAAAGAAAAGTGGGCCAAAGACAGAACTTTGGGGCACACCTCCTCTTCAAAAGGTTGGAAGAGGAACATTCTAAAGGAGTAGTCAGGCAGGTAGTGTCAGGAGAGTTCATTAAAAGTGTTTGTTACAAAATTCTTTTCTATGTAGTCTATAAACCAAAAGCCTTATAGTGTTTCTTTTGGAACTTAAATGTCATAGAAGAGGGACCAATCTTCTTTTCTATCTTATGATTCACAATTGGAAATTTCTTTTTACTTTCCCCACATTTAAAAATAAAAATGGGATCTTATGATCTATTTACACTTTCCACACGGCATTATAAAATGATCCTTGAATGTGACTATTAAAATGTGAATAAATTATCTGCTGTATTTGTTTTCTGACTTGGCTTAAGATATATATTATTCACTTTTTTATCATTAGGGACATAAGCATGTCAAATTTGAATCATTAAGGATCCAGAAAGGACAGAGAGGGGTGATGGGGCTGAATTTGGAATAGTGAAGATTTGAAGTTAAGTGAATTTCAGTTAGATGGCTTTAATCTTAGTGAAGTAGGAAGGCTAAGTCATTAGCTGGATATGAAACAGAGCAGGGTGTAATGTGGGCCTATGGGAAGAAAAAATGTTTGCACACTCTGCTGCGAGATTCAATAAAGGTAATGTAATAGACTTGAACAGCATTAGGAGCCCAGCAGAAATTACACTCCAAGCATATTGTGGGCAAGCCAGTATCATATTATCCAGTGATACCTGAGATCGTGATCAGAAGAAATGGAGATGTTACTGGGGTTTTTGAAGATAGCAGAAAGTCTGAGAGACAATAGATCCTACAGTGGTCAATAAGTCAATATTTTGGGACAAAAGGACAAAAATCCACTATTTGACAAAAACTGTTGGGAAATTTGGAAAACAATATGGGAGAGATTAGGTTTAGATCAACATCTCACACCCTACACCAAGGTAAATTCAGAATGGGTGAATGACTTGAATATAAAGAGGGAAACTATAAATAAGTTAAGTGAACACAGAATTGTATACTTGTCAAATCTCTGGGAAAGGAAAGATTTTAAAACCAAGCAAGAGTTAGAGAAAATTACAAAATGTAAAATAAATTATTTTGATTATATAAAACTAAAAAGCTTTTGTACAAACCAAAACAATGTAGCCAAGATCAGAAGGGAAACAACAAATTGGGAAAAAATCTTTATAACAAAAAACTCTGACAAGGGTCTAATTACTCAAATATACAAGGAGTTAAATCAATTGTATAAAAAATCAAGCCATTCCCCAATTGATAAATGGGCAAGATACATGAACAGGCAATTTTCAGGTAAAGAAATCAAAACTATCAATAAGCATATGAGAAAGTGTTCTAAATCTCTAATAATTAGAGAAATGCAAATCAAAACAACTCTGAGGCATCACCTCACTCCTAGCAGAATGGCTAAAATGAAAGAAGGGGAGAGTAATGAATGTTGGAGGGGATGTGACAAAATTGGGACATTAATGCATTGCTGGTGGAGCTGTGAACTGATCCAACCATTCTGGATGGCAATTTGGAACTATGCTCAAAGGGCTATAAAAGAATGCCTGCCCTTTGATCCAGCCATACCATTGTTGGGATTGTACCCCAAAGAGATCATAGATAAACAGACTTGCACGAAAATATTTATAGCCGCGCTTTTTGTGGTGGCAAAAAACTGGAAAATGAGGGTATGTCCTTTAATTGGGGAATGGCTGAACAAACTGTGGTATATGCTGGTGATGGAATACTATTGCGCTCAAAGGAATAATAAACTGGAAAGACCTCCAGGAATTGATGCAGAGTGAAAGGAGCAGAGCCCGAAGAATATTGTACACAGAGACTGATATACTGTGGTAAAATAGATGAGGACATGATTGGGGATGTAGACTCGAAACTACCACACCAACGCAACTATCAACAATTTGGTAATAGGTCTTGAACACATGTTAAAACCAGTGGAAATGCATATTGGCCAGGGGAGGGGGGAGGTCGGGGGGTGAAGGGGAAAGTAAGAACATAAATCATGTAACCATGTTAACTTTTCTAAAATATAGATAAATGTTTAAAATTTAAAAAAAATAATGAGTCAATAAAGTGGCATATGAAGTCAGGCCAGAGCATTTAGGCAGGAGTAGACACTGAAAGAATTAAAAAGGGGTAAGGACATTGGAGGTCATGAGTAGGTATAGTGTGATAGAGTGGAGTGGGAAAGGGAGATAGGACCATATAGAGATGAGAGTGGCCTTTGAGATATGACTGTGGAGCTTTTTAAAGGAAATTCCTGAGGTACCTAAGACAATTTTACTCTGGAACACCCCTTTGCTATGTTGGCACCTTTTCCCCATTAGTGAGTTCTTTTTGGAGCTTCCATTTTGAAGAATGAACTCAGGTCTGCCATGCTTCATGCCCCTCCTGGCTGTGCTTCTGACAAAATAGCACTTAACTTCTCTAGCCCAAGTACCTTTTCCCTCAGCAACTCCTCACACTGTAATTGAGTTACTTAATACCTAAGGTGGGGCAGCTAGAAGGCACAAGGGACAGATTGCTGGGTTTAGGGTCAGGAAGACTCCCCTTCCTGATTTCAAATCTGGCCTCAGACACTTACTAGTTGTATGGTCCTGGACAAGTCACTTAACCCTGTTTGGCTCAGTTTCTCATCTGTCAAATGAGCTGGAGAAGAAAATGGAAAACCATTCTAGTATCTTTGCCAAGAAAACCCCAGATGGGATCATGAAGAGTTGTATACAGCAGAAAAACAACAGAACCAAAAATAATCATAAGATATCTCAAGTATAAATATGCTAATATTGAAAAAAAGATGAAAATGTTTTGATTGTGAATGCTAATAAAAATACTGGAAATATTTCTAAATATGAATTAAAAAACCTTTAGACCAGGAGAGTAATAGATTTCTTTTTAATATGCTTTCATAGACATCAAATCACCTTCACTTTTATCATTATGTTTTGATAGGAAATGCTAATAAAAAAGGTGAAAGTAATCAGAACAAATGAAAAACTATTGTACGACAGGAGTCATAGGAATTTTTTTCTATGTATCTTCGGATTCATCAGAACTGTCTTCACTTTCATCATCACTGCTTTCTTCACTATCATCACTACTATCTTCACTTTCTTCTTCATGACTATGGGTTTTTTCTGTCACAGAAATAAACAGGATTGTTAATCATTTTGCTTAAATTATTGTTCTTTTGTAAACATTTTACTCCTCCCTTCAAAGTAATATACTCTTTTGGAGACTATGAAGATAAATGAACTCTTAGATAGCAAATTTGGAGTCAGTGGAAGTTTTTGTGTTTTTCATTTTATCTTGAAGAAATTCAGTGGAAAATACTGGAAGAAATTTCCCTAATGTATAATATGTCAGTTTGAGAAGCTATATTATTGTGATTTGATAAATTATTATTTTTATAAGACACAAAATTAGTGTTAAAAAACTTGCTCCCAGGATGACATCACAATCAATGAAGGACTACATTCTTATTTGAATTTAAATTTATCACTGAGCTTAAAAAGGCTGTAAATACAGTTTTTCCATAGTTCTTTTAACAGTATTTAATTTATAAAAATAAAAACAGGAAGACAATTTAGGAACTTCCTGTGCTTTATGGGATAACTGTACTTTTAGCTTTAGGGAGCAAGAAAAGAATCAGCAGTAGCCTCATTTTTTGGATGCTCTGCCTAGGATCTAGACATCATGGGAATTATTTTGGCTTGTTTTGTGTAGTTAATCAAACCCTAGGAAAGAGACCTTGAGGGTTCATCTAGTTCATGCCTCCAATCTCAGTCTTGTCTTTACTTAAGACATTCAAGGTATTTGCTCTTTTCTTAACTATCTCCATCTGAGAATGAGATCAACACTCTCTCTGGATAACAGCTTTGTAGACAACTAGTTCTAAAACAAAGAAGTAGTTTCAAATTTTTAAAAATACCCATTAGCAATTTTTCTTCAATCAGTGAGGAAAACTGTTTAGCTTCAGGATTTTCTGGTTCATAGACAAGTACTGAAATTTGACAAGAGAATTCAGATTATTAATGGTCAAAGTATTTTAGTAAATAGACATCCCCAAAAGAAATGTAGTTAAACTGTCAGTCATTGAATATGAAAACTGCCCACAACTATAAGCATTAAAAGTTATAAAGGTATACTCATACTTAAGTAGAATGCTTTATTTATAGAATGATAAAATAACATAAAATGGAACAAATAATAATTATCCTTACTTATATCCCCTACTTATAAACATTACCTTATTAATTCTCATTACATTTCTATGGTGAGGTAGGTAACAAAATCAGTCATTAACATCTCAATTAGGTTTCATTCATGACCAAGGATCCAAAACATTTCTTGGACACAATTTTTTTCTTTCCAAACCAGGATGTAATCCAGCTATATAGGAAAAAGCTAGGCTAGTAGATGGGATTGGAAGAGGAGGAGTTGTTTACTTTTTTGTTCACTGATTTATTTCTAATTGAACATCTCATTGCTAATTCCAGTGAAATACATAGAAGAGAAAACATTTTTTCCTTTAAAAATTTAATTAATTATTGTCCCCAAAAAGTTACATGTAATTGGGAAATATCTAATAAAATAAATAAAAATATTATAAAAATTATTTATTTTTAAAAATACTGGCTTTCTCTATATTGTTTAGGCCAGAAATGTAGGCAAGGGCTAGGTCCCATTCTGATGGGCACTGGAATGTTGATCTGTTCCATTTCCTACTTTATATCCTTTTCACAACCTGGTGGCCCCCCAATCCCAGATGCTTACTATATTAATGCCAAATTAGAGAATATGCTCCCCTATCTTAGCCTATTGCAGCTTGGAACTTCTGAGCTCAAGAAATCTGCCAGACTCTGCCCCTCTGGTAGCAGAAATTGCAGGTGTGTACTGCCATGTCTGATAAAGGCAAAGCATATTGTATTTCTTATACAAGCCTCTCAAATGTTTAGCTTTCTCAGTATAGGGGAGTGGCACTTTTCCATTGACTTTTTCAAGCAACAAAATTTTGAGTCAACGTTGAACATTATCCTTTACCTCTCAAATCCATACCTTTGCTCACATTTGCTGTTTCCCCACACATCTGATTAATTCATTCCTTTATCTCTATTCTGATAGCACACATTTTAGTGCAGATCCTCAATATGGATTGAACTACTGGAATATCTTCTTTGGTGGACCCATCAATCCTATTCTCTTCTCATGCATCCTTTTTGTCATTATCATTAACATAAACACTCTACTACTTTAATTAGGCTGCTAAGTTGTTTGCTAACATTATATAGATTAGAAATATTTCCACCCTTCCCTCTTATTTGAACCCTTTCCAATAGGCTTCCTTGTTCTGTTTTTTAGATACTTTTTTTATTCCTCTCTGTTCTATCCAAAATATTTACATTCAGGATCTAATTAAAATATATTTTTTTCTATTTTTCTTCATGGCCTCAAGGGGAGTTAAGGAACACAAGGTGTGCTTTTAATCCAGTATATTAAAAACGTAGTAAATAGCAGTCTCAGTACCCTACAACTAAGATATATCCTTGCATGGTAGTACTATGCAAAAGTCTACCTGAAAGAGCTCATTTTTAGTATACTATGAAAATCTTATATTAGAAGTTCTTTGAGGGAAAATACTAGCAATTTACTAAACCATTTTGCAGATTTTAAAAAGATTAATAAATTAATATGCATCTGATGTTTAAATATGATTAATATATTCCTTACAAAATCTTGAAATTTCTATTAATTTTTACTCAAATATACAAACAGATAGGTCTCTCCAATTATGCAGATTACAACTGTCCACAAAATCCCATTATGATGCCTCATTGTGGTGTGCAGGTAACCTGGGTTTTCACAGGTTATTATAGGAGAAAATAAACTCTGGAAGGTTCTATTATGCTTGAAAGGCTTTGAGCATGAGCTTGACAACAGATTGAAACTGTTTTCCAAGGACCAATCTGGCTAACAACAGAGAGGCATCACCAGAAGGCTAACCAGCTGATGAATTTCTTCAGTCACGGTAACCCATAAAACAAAGGAAAAAATAACCTTTAATCTTTTGTCAATTTTAGACCATGGCTTCAAGTAGTGTTTTCATTGGTATAATTCTGTCACTTAGAACGGGTTACTTATTTCATTGGAGAAAAGGCAATGAGGTTATCTCTTGGCATAGAGCTTGGAGTGGAGGTGCAATAGATTTCCTCTTCTGTCTGGCAAACTCACTATCAAAAATTGGAGAAAAGTATATTTTTCAACCACCAGCATGGTATCTGGGAGATAGCAGGCAGTCAATCCATCAATAAAGATTTATTAAGTACTTATGATGTGGCAAGCACCGTGCTAAGCATTGTGGATACAATGGCAGTGCCTGTTCTCAAGGAACTCAAATTATAACTGGGGGAAGCACTATGCAATCAACTCTGTGTGTAGAAGACCTACCCAGGGTAAATGGGAGGTGATTTCTAAATGGAAAGCATCAGCAGCTGGGGCATTGGGAGGCTAGAAAAACCTCCAGTAGAAGACGGAATCTGAGCTGAGTCTTGAAGGAGCTGGAGAAACTAAAAGAGGTTAAGGAGGGAAAACATTCCAAACACGGGAGATACAGTACATCATGTGTAACCAACCATTAAGTAGGCCAGTGTAACTAGATCACAGATTATGTGGAGGAGTTTAAAGCATAAGAAGACTTGAAAAACTGAAAGGGTAGGGCAGATTAGGTGGCTAAGGGGATAGTCAGGCCTGGAGATGGGAGGTCCTAGGTTCAAATGTGGCCTCAGATACTACTTAGCTGTGTGACCCTGAGCAAATCACTTAACCCCCCATTGCCTAGACCTTACTGATCTTTTGCTTTGGAAGTGATACTTAGGATCAGTTTCAAAATAGAAAATAAGTTTAAAAAAAAGCACAGAAAACAAACAGGTAGTAAAGGGGTTTAAATATCAAATGGAAGAATATGTATTTGATGGATATTGTCCCGGGGATAGAGCATTGTACCGAGGTTCAGGAAGATCTAATTTCAAATATGGCCTCAGATACTGTATTACCCTGGGCAAGTCACTTAGCCTCTGCCTGCTTCAGTTTCCTCGATTATAAACTGGAGATAATAATAGTACTAACCCCAAGGGTTGTTGTGAAGATCAATTGAGATAATTGTTAAATGCTTTGCACAATGCTTGGTGCATGGTATGAATTATATAAATGTTAGGTTTTTTTTTTGATTGATTGATTTGATTTGATTTGATTTCCCACAACAGGGTTGCTACTAGGACCCTGTAAGATTTTTTTAATTATTTTTTTTTATAAATTACATGCAGTAACAAATTTCTACACAAGTTTTCCTAAGTTATATGATCAAACTTATCTCCCTCCTTTGCTTCTCTTCTTCCTCCCAGGGCAATGTTAGGTATTATTATTGTCATTAGTTTCTTCTTCTTCATCATTATCATCCTAGAGGAAATAGGGAACTAGGAAATAGGGAAAGTCTTTTGAGTAGGAAGATGACATGGTGAGATTTGCATTTTAGGAAAATCATGTTGGCAGCTGAGTGGAGGATGGATTAAAGAAGGGACGTACTTGATACAGAAAAGGAGCAGATACATGTGTATGAGTATGTGTGTATATATACTGTGTGTATATAGATTATGATGACAAAATTGAGCCTCTAATCCCTGTCTTACACATGAAGATACCAATAAATAGCAAGATTAATTTGTGCAAAATCTTATACTAAATCAACACAAGAGCTGCAAACGGCACTTGAAACTTCTGACTTCCAGTCCCACTTAAAAAAAACATCACACAAGGCTGCCTCCAACCCAAAGTGGGGAATGGCACATAGGGAATGATAGCAGTTCTGCATGAGACAACAGGAAAATGGCAGGAAAAATTAAGCCTATATAAGAACAGTGTGTGGAAAGCAGACGAAATCCAAGTTCATATTAACGGGTAAAATTATTTAAGGGAATTCTTTGTAAGGGATTAAAACAAAAAAAGGAGTAAAGATAAAAGATTGCCCTACCCACACCCACCCCCACATTCAAAACGGCAGATACAAAGTTTTGTAGGCAGAAGATCTAACCCATATATTCATAATCATACAGCTAGGAAATAAACCAGAATGAACTAGTTATACTCAAATTGTAAAGTCAAACCAGGAGAAATTATTTTTGTAAACTAGTAATCTTAGTTACAAATAGGCAAAGAACTCAGGAGCTAAGGACCTAATAATAGACCTGAGGATTTAATCTTGGCTTGGATGACTCTGAAGTTACTTAATCTATGTCCTCAAGTTTATGGTATGGTATTATATTTTCACTCCTGATATTTTTTCTGTCTAATTCTGACATAGTTAATATGCATGTTATCAAACATTTACTAAGTACTTGCAATGTGCAGAGCACTGGGCTAGGCATTGAGGGAGATACAAAGTTCAGATGAAACAAAACCCATGGATAAGTCTTTGCTTAATTCGAATAAAGAAATATACCGTTCATAGATACGCCATTAACCAACACACAATAACTCATAAGTGTCATTAAACTGATGAATGTAATTCAATGTAGGAAAGACATATTACTTAGTGGAACGCACAGTTGGAGGGGCAGTTAGGAAGAAAGCTGCTTGAAGAAGATTTGAGTTAGATTTTAAAGGACTAGTAAAAATCAAGCAAAATGAAAGCAAAGCAATTAGGATAATATTGTAATAGTATAAGCAAGACATAATAAGGCTTGTGACTATGTGAGGAGGAAGAGGGGATTATATGTGAGAGATTGTGATGGAGATAAAGATGGCAAGATTTATCAACTGACTGTATATGTAGAGTGAGACAAGGAGACATTATCAAGGCTAATGCCAAAATCATGAATCTGGGAGCCTGGAAGAATAGTGGCAGGGAGACTTCTGGGAGCGGAGCCAAGATGGCAGAGTAGAGCAGAGAAGCTCAAAGTCACCATGAGAATCCTCTCCAACCAATATTAAAATATCACCACAAAATGAATACAGGAATGAAAGAATCAACAAGAACACTGAGTGAAACAACTTTCAAGAAAAGAAGAATAGTGGCACCCTTGACAGAAATTGGCAAGTTCAATAGAGGGGAAGGTTTTTGGGAAAAGATAATTAATTCTATTGAAGGGATGAAACTGATACGTCTTTAACATATGAAGATACTTAAAAAACCAAAACACTTACCTTCTGCATTAGAATCAATGTTATGTATTAGTTCCAAGGCAGAAGAGTGGTAAGGGCTAGGCAATAGGGGTTAAGTGACTTACCCAGGGTCACACAGCTAGGAAGTATCTGGGGCCACATTTGAACCCAGGACCTCCTGTCTCTAGACCTAGCTTTCAATCCACACCTCACTGGCTCTCCAGGTTAATTGAAAAAAAAAAGGAAAGATCTACATGAAATTGTGAAACGTGAAATGAGCAGAACCAAAAGAACATACATATAGCAACAGAAATTTTGTTTGAATTCAATGGACAGGAGGGAAGAAAGGACATAATACATATAAAGAACATTATAAGAGCATGGAATTAGGAAAGTATAAGATATGAATGAGGGTTTGCAAATGGTTTGGTTAGTGTGCAGAGTTCACAGAGAATACAGGTATGAATTAAAGTTGGAAAGATAAAAGCAGCACAAGATCATGATGGTCCTTAAATGTTAGCCAGTGGAGTTTGAACTATACTTCATAGGCAACAGGAAAGCTTTTAAAGGCTCTTGAGCAATGTATTATACGATCAGATTGATGAGTAAGGAAGACGAGTCTAATAAGAGCATAAAGAAGAATTTGCAGAGTAAATGAACTGAAGGTTTTTAGATTGTTCTGAACGTCCAGGTGGATGATAATGTGCCTAACATCATAGCCTGTAAGTCAGATACATCAGCTTGAACTAAGGACCTTGGAACTCTGAAGCCAGTTCTCTAGCCACTGGATCCTACAATGCTTCTTTTGGCAATTCCACAATTTGCCAAGCCCTTTTAATTTAATTTAATATTTAAGACATTTAATTTTTTAAAAATTTATTTTAATTTAATTTAAGACATTTAATTTAATTTATTTAAGACATTTAATTTAATTTATTTAAGACATATGTCTTACATCCGTTCTATCCTCTCCCTATATACTCAGCTACAGGTCTGGTTTACCATCCCCCTGGGCTGTTGGAACAGCCTAAAGCCTCCAGTTTGTCTGCCCTCTTTCTCTTGAGGACACCACCATCCTTCCAAGATTTGTCATCTTCACATGATCCTTGACTCCTCACTCTTCTTCCCTCCAAATATCTATGTAGTTGCCAAACCTCAGTGTTTCTATTTCACACAATCCCTGGCCTATAATCTCTTCTCTCCATTCACAATTTCAGGCTCTTGTCACCTCTTGCCTAGATTATTGGAATGGTCTACTAACTAATCTCCCAGCTTCAAATCTCTCACCACTCCTATCCATCCTATACTCTGCTGCCAAAGTAACGGTCCTTAAAAGTGCAGATGTGACCATGTGACTCCCCTAATCAACCAATTCCAGCGACTTCCAATTGCCTCTAGAATAAAATATAAACTCCTGTGTTTACCTTGCAAAATCGGACAGAAACTGCCCCAAATTTTGTTGCCTCACTGGACATTATTCCCTCTCTTTCAAATTCTACAGTCCAACCAAACTGACCCTTGAACTGTTCTTCTCTCATGACACTCTATTTTTTCCCATTTCAATATCCTTATATTTACTCATGCCTGGAAGGCATTCCCTTTAAGATATAATTCAGGCACTATCTTCTATATGAGGTATGTTCTGATCCTCCCAATAAACAATAATATATATGTATAATTTATTATATATGTATACATAGTCTATGTATATTATACATATTATTTATTTTAATAGGAATTTGGGGAAATCTGGCTAATTATAATTGCTATTTTGAAATCATATCTGACATATTTATTTATTTAGAAATATAAAAGAGAACCAAGCATGGCTATAATTGATGTTACTGAGAGATTGAGGCAGATCTTGAACTTTTAAGGTTGGGAGTTCTGATGTATAGTAAGGCTAAAGCTGGTTGGGTGACCATGTTAAGTTTATTACTAATATGGTGAGCCCCTGAGAGTGTGGGGGCACCAGGCTGCTCTGCAGAGGTAAACCAGCCCTAGTTGGAAATGGAGCAGGTCCAAGTTTCTATACCTATTGGCAATGAGATGGAGGTCCTTTCTTCCCTCTGACTGAAAGAAGAGACCTTTCCTCCCAATACTTCCATTCAAGCGTAGGGGCCCAGGTCAGCTATATCTTCATTTCTCCCTGGCTGCACTCTCTATGACTTCTGCATCCTGTTCCCACACCAGGTACCTTCCTCCCTTCCCCCTGCCTTTTTCTTTATTGACAGATAGACTAACTGTTGCCCTTCCAATCCAGACAAGATAGGAAGATCAAGAAAGAGAAAGAAATAAGGAGAAAGAAGAAGGAAGAAAAAAGGAAGGAAGGAGGGAAGAAAGAAAGAAAGAAAAGTAAAGAGAGAAAGAAAGAAAAAAGGAAGGAAGAAAGGAAGTTAGTTAGGTGGCTCACTGGAAATGGGAGGTTCTGGATTAAAATATGACCTCAGACACTTCCTAGCTGTGTGACTGTAGACAAGTTACTTGACCCCAATTATTTAGTCCTTACCAGTCTTCTGCCTTGGAACTGATACTTAGTATTGACTCTTAAGACAGAAGAAAAGGATTTAAAAAAAGAAAGAGAAAGGAGGGAAGGAAGGAAAAAAGAAAGAAAAGTATAAAAAAGGTGCTTACTCATTTCACATAATTTTTTTGCCACAGTGTAGTTTCGACCCATTACTGCTCTTAGGAACTAAAAAAACAAAACACAACAAAAAAACCCGGTTAGTAAGAAGTTTTAGAATTTAAATATTAATGAGACTTTTGGAATTCCCTTTCTCCTTAGCTATTAATTATTAATTATTCACATTATTTAGAAGTATGCCTACAGTTAATCAAGAACTATTTATTGAATGTGTTATGATTAGTCATTTCAAATAAAATGGTAATTCTTGACTTTAGATAGTACTTTAAGATTTGAAAAGCATTTTTGATACACTCTAATTTTGATACACTCTCACAACAATCACGGTTTACTCCCTTCTTACAAAAAAGAAGTTAAATGACTTGCCCATTGTCATACAGCTGTGAAATCTGAGAAGTAGGACTTAAGCTTAGCTTTCCTTCCTACCTCTAAATTTAGCTCATACTCTACTACAATCTCATTGCCTCCATTGAGGGAGGAGCTCCATGGAGTAAGCAAAATAGTTCCTCCTTTATAGTAGAAAAACCATATGCTATAGGTGTTGTTCTATAAGAATAGATGGGCTCAAACTTCTAGGGATTTTGAGAATATTAGGGATTCATCACTATTCCCTAGCAAATCAAATTGATTTTGTATAGTTTTAGCATTTCTTCTGGAGACTCTGGCGTTATGATGAATAATATAGTTGGAAGAAATGTAGACTTGCAGGTCCATATAAAAAGTCTTTTATTTTTTCAATCTTATTTATTTAATTAATTTAGAATATTTTCCCATGGTTACATGATTCATATTCTCTCTCCCCTCCTTCCTCCCCCTCCCATAGCCAATGAGCAATTCAACTGGGTTTTACATGTATCATTGATCAAGATCTATTTCCATATTATTAATATTTGCAATAGAGTGATCATTTAGAGTCTACATCCCCAATCATAACCCTATCGAACTATGTGATCAAGGAAATGTTTTTCTTCTGTGTTTTTATTCACACAGTTCTTTCTCTGGATGTGGGTAGCATTCTTTCTCATAAGTCTCTCAGAATTGTCCTGGATCATTGCATTGCTGCCAGCAGAGAAGTCCATTATATTCAATTGTGCCACAGTGTATCCGTCTCTGTGTATAATGTTCTCCTGGTTCTGCTCCTTTCACTCTGCATCATTTCCTGGAGGACGTTTCAGTTCACATGGAATTCCTCCAGTGCAGCATTCCTTTCAGCACAGTAGTATTCCATCACCAACAGATACCATAATTTGTTCAGCCATTCCCCAATCGAAGGGCATCCCCTCATTTTCCAATTATTTGCCACTACAAAGATCGTGACTATAAATATTTTTGTACATGTATTTTTCCTTATTATTTCTTTGGGAGTACAAACAGTGGTATGGCTGGATCAAAGGGCAGGCAGTCATTTAAATCCCTTTGGCAATAATTCCAAATTGCCTTCCAGAATAGTTGGACCAAGTCACAGCTCTACCAGCAATGCATTAGTGTCCCAAATTTGACACATCCTTTCCAACATTTATTACTTTCTTTTTGCTGTCATATTAGCCAATCTGCTAGGTGTGAGGCGGTACCTCAGAGATGCAAAAAGTCTTTTAGAAAGAACTTCAAATAAATTATTAATCTCTTCAAGGTTTCACTATTAAGAACTTGTTAGCCCACCTAGGTTGAATATGATTATAATAAAGTGACCACTCCCTTTTCTTAAGTTTTTCACTATAAAAAAAAGGAAATATGGACATGATTTCCTCCAAGGATAAATACCTTAGATTCTGGAAAGCAAGATTTTAAAGGACTCAAAGGAGGGAAAGATGGGATCCTTTGGACTATTTCTAAAGAAGTCAACCTAGATAGGATAGCAAGCTCTCAATGGTGAAACTTTGAGGAAAGATGAATTCCAAGAAGAGATCAACAGGGCCAAAGGGGAAGACAACAAAAACTTCAGTTTTTGAAAGCTATGTGATCAGGGCCAGTTAGCTAGGAATAGATACAAAAGCATGGTGTGGTTCTGTAAGAATGTATTATGAGTGCTAGAGAGACAGCTTCCTCAGCATCAAGAAGGCTAAGGAGAATAAAAAAGTATTTTAAAAGACAAACTGAGGGAAAGAGAGATCAAAGGAGGAAGAGATCCTTGTTAAGAGTGGATGGGAGGAATATTGACATCAAAGAGAAGGTAGAGTTGCTTGATCCTTAGTTTCCTTTTTTTCTCAGTCATGGAGTTTTTTTCTCTGCTTCCTCTCACCTTGAGTATAAGGACCATATGTGTCTTCTATGTAGATGAAGAGTTTGTTAGGATGCCGTCTTTATTTTTGCGAATGGTGATATAGGATTTTGTTGTTCTGGGTTTTGTTGGTTCTTTCTTTGTAGGCTCATTTATGATTTATTAAATTTATTTTTCTGAAGCTTGTCTAAATTCTGAATTTCTTGTTCTATTTATATGTCAAGTTTATATTTCTTGAGTATTTTTAAGCATTTTATTTGTCAGTTTTGTTGGCATATAATAAAAAATTTCTAATAATTTATTTTTATTTCCTCTTCAAAAAAAAAGAACTCAACATCTTTATCTTGGACATCAACTACCTGTTAATCATTTTTACTCTGTCATTTCCAGTGGCTGGAAAAAATTAAGAATTGAAAAAAACGATTTGGAAAGAATAGAACAAAAAAGGTTGATTCCTTAAGGAAACTAAGACATCAACAGAGAACTAAGCTACACTATATGAGTTCAAGTTATGATGAACCACATCCTCAGGTACTGAAAGAAACTGGTAGGTGTAATTGATGAATTACTAAGGGAGAGGTATCAAAAGATTGAGGAAGAATAAATGTCCCAATTCCTTTAAAAATGAAGAAAATGGAATCTGCAAATGATAAGCTTGATTATGATTTCTAGCAAAATTCTAAATGTGTTTATAAAAGCAGTAGTAGTTAGTGAACATCTATAAATGGATATATAATCCCAAAGAACCAGCATGATTTTATAAAAATAGGTCACCCCAGAATATCTTCTTTTGATAGGTAGATTACTAAACTGGTAGATCAGGAAAAAGATATGGTTAACCCAAATTTTGGCAAAACATTTAAGTAAATTTAAATTAAACACATATATTTTAAAGACACAATAACATGAAATAAGTTTAACTTAAAAACAATTTGTTTTCTCCTGCTATTCTTGCGGAAAAGATGTAGTGTTGTAGGTTAGAAAATAATATAATTATATGGATTCAGAATTAGCTGAATGACTGGACTCAAACAGTATTAAATGTTCAATATCAGCTTGGAAGAATTCTTCAGTGGAATCCTCAGGGTCAATACTTGACCTCTCTACTTTACATTTTTATCCATGATTTGGAAAAGGCATAGGTGATATTCTTATTAAATCTTCAGGTGATACAAAACCAGTTAATGAATAAGCATTTATTTAAACATCTTATATGTGCCAGGTACTATGCTGGATGCTGGGGATGTATTAAGGAAAAAGTCCCTGGGGCTAAGCTTCACTTCTGACTTCCTCTCTGGCTGCCATCTTGCTATCCTGTGTCTTCTATCTTTGGTTCTATTTCCATTACAGGAAGATGATAAACTAAAAGAAACTAGTCAAACTGAAGACATAATTGCACTTTTGTGGGAAAAGAACTGCTTGGAGAAAGAAGATAGTTCATAGAACAGCTAGAGTAGATAAGAAACTTCAGCTTTCCTTAAAGGAACTAAGAATATAGAATATCTCTGGCCCTAAAGGGTTGAATATTATTATCAACACAGGAACAGTGATCCACTTAAAAAATACCAAAGTTCAGCTGTTACTGGCAGCAACTATTATGGGCCCTGTCTAGGCAAAGCAACTAACACAATGCTCTCCAGAGTCTTAAACCAGCATGGAGGGGACAGCCTGACTAGTTTAAGAAGACTGACAGAAGCTCTGCCCAACCCGATGACTGAAAGGCACCACATGCCACTAGGGAGGTTGATGATGATGAATTTCCAGATCTTATTGGGAAAGAAGGAAGCAAACTGAAATAAGTATCAACCTTTAAAGTTAAAATTTGAAAAAGTCATACAAAACTGCTATTTTTTATTGTGCTGCCTGCTTCAGCCCTTTCCCCATTTTTTTGTTTTTGGTTTACTGATCTGGAGAATATTATCTCTAATATTATAAAGACCTTTGGACATTGTAGTTCTTTTAATATATTGTTTCTATACAATTCATTAGCATTAATGAATAATTAATAAATAATAAAATTAACAGTATTCATTATAGTGACTATACTGAACAAGCCTGGAATTAAATTTTGAAGAAAAAAGTTAATAAAATCTTTTCTAAATAAAAAAGATAGCCCTACCTTCAAGGACCTCACAATCTAATGAAGAGGAACAAATAATATCCTTAGGTGGCAAAGTAAGGCTCCAAAAGATATTGATAGGCTAGAAAGCCGGAATGAATTTAATGATATAAAATGTAGTAGGGATAAATGTAATATTTTATATTTATGCCTTATAATGCCTTATATTTGAGTTAAAATCAATTTCTCAATTTCTCAATTTCTTCACCTTACAAGAGGAAGGAGATATATTTAACAGTTGGTCTGAAGAGGAGATAGAGGTGTTAGATCATTTGTAAGCTCAATGAGTAGTGCAATTTGGGATGATACTAAGAAAAGCAGTAATAGTCTCACTCAACCCTATGCTGGTTATACTAATTCTTGAGTTTTGTATTCAGTTCTGGGATCACATTTTAAGAGGTCATTGATAAGCTGAAGAACATCTAGAGAAGAGGTCAACATGGTAAAGGCTCTGGATTTTCATATTACATGAGGATCAATTGAAGGACCCCACAAATAGGAGCCTGAACTCTCAGGGGAAAATAACTGTCTTCTAATATTTGATGGGCGATAACATAAAAGAAGTGTTAGAATCATTTTGTTTGACTATAGAGAAATAGATAGAATTTGCAAAAAGATCAATTTGGGCTCCTAAGGAAATACTCTTAACAAGTAGGGCATGTAGAAAAGTGAAATGGGTTGCCTCTGTCAGTCAAGAGTTGCCTTCCATTGAGGTCTTCTCCTAAAGGCTGGGCTTCTCTTTTTAGAAGGGTTTCTTACTTGGTTATGGATTAGAATGTGTGGCTATTGATGTTCTTTCCAAATGGTAAGTTTTAGAGTTCTATGTTATAAGTAAGAGGTGAACTAGGCAAACCACTTAACTCCAATTGCCTAGCCTTTACTGCTTTTCTACCTTTGATCTTTAGTATTGATTCTAAGATGGAAGGTAAGGGTTCCCCCCCTTTTTATTTAGAATATTTTTCCATGATTCCATGATAAAGATAAGAGTTCTTTTAAAAAAGAATGAGCCCTCAAAAGAAGAAAAACAGGCAACATGAAAAACATTTTATAAAGTTTCTTGAAAGAAGCCCTAGTTTCTCAAATATATAGGGAACTGAATAAAATTTATAAAAATATAAACTATCTCCAAATTGATAAATGGTCACAGGAAAACAATTTGGAACTATGCTCAAAGGGCTATCAAACTGTGTATACCCTTCTCACCTAGCAATTCCACTATGAGGTCTATATTCCAACAGAGATCAAAGAAAAGTGAAAAGAACCTATTTGTACAAAAATATTTATAGCAACTTTTTTATGGTGGCAAAGAATTGGCAATTGAAGGGATGCCTATCTATTGGGGAATGAACCAACAATTTGTGGTGTATAATTGTGATGGAATATTATTGTGCTTTAAGAAACAACAAGGAGGAGGTTTTTCTGGTACAAATTGAAGTGAGCAGAACCAATAGAACATTGTACCAAGTAATAGCGATATTGTACAATGGTCAACTATGAGTCACTTAGCTATTGACTATAGCTAATACAATGAAATGAGACAATTCCAAAGGACTCATGTTATCCACCTCTACAGAGAGAAGTGATAAGCTCTGGGTACAGACTGCAGTATATTTTGAAACTTTATTTTTCTTGTTTTTTGGGGGAAGCTTTTTTTTTTTTTGAAACATGGCTAATATGGAAACATGTCTTGCATGACTTCACACATATAATCGATATCATGTAGCTTGCCTACTAAAGGAATGACAAGAATGACAAGTTAAAAATATTTTGCTCCTTACAAATTATTTATAACATTAAAATCAAAGGGATGAATGCTAAATACAAATGGTTTGAAAACTAGCTGATATGTTGCTAGATTAGCTAGATTTGGAATCAGGAGTCCTGATTTTGTATTCTGCCTCAGAGTTCATTTCATAGATCGTGAGATCCTTGAGGGCGAGGGTTATTTTTGCTTTTTTTTGTATCCTCAATGCCTAGCCCAGTGCCTGGCATATAGTAAGTGTCTAATAAATTCTTGATACTTATTAGTTTTGTAACTAGGGGTCATTTAACCCCTAGGAATCTTGATTTCCCCTCTATATAATAGGGATAATAATATAATAACAACACTTTAGTACTATCTGGCTCAGAGGGAAGTGATTAGAAAAGTACCTTAAAAAAAGTTCTTCATGAATTAATTGTTATAAAATGATATCATGATAGGTAGGTATACTTTGTCTTTGAAAATGGGCAACACAAGGGGGCAGCTGGGTAGCCCAGTGGATTGAGAGTCAGGCCTACAGACGTGAGGTCCTAGGTTCAAAGCTGGACTCGGACACTTCCCAGCTGTGTGACCCTGGGCAAATCTCTTGACTCCCATTGCCCACCCTTACCACTCTTCCACCTATGAACCAATGCATAGAAGTTAAGGGTTTAAAAAAAAAACGGGCAGCACTCCTCTCATAGTTGATAGGGCCTTGTATGATAAATAATTTAGCTTCTTCATCTAAATGAAGACTAGTTACAAGAATATTTTTTAGCTAAGCTCCTTTTCAAAACCCTCCTTCTAACCACTTGATGATAAAAGCATTAGGCAAAGGCACAACTACAAATGGGTCCTGAATTAGTAAGAATAAGGAATCTTCTAAAATAATCAAATTATTTTAATGTATGTTGTATATTTTCATTGAGCTGGAACCAAAATATATTTATAGTTATAATTTCAAATCATGTGAATTCAAATATAGTGTTTTTCCATTTACTTTTCTTATGAATTATATACTTTTAATGGAAAAATGCTGGAGGAATTCTCTTTAATCTACATTGATAAGAAAATATTTTAGGGTTTTTTATGCTTGACCATCAAAACCCAAATTGTATAATTATTGATGTTTAATAATTTTTCACTTGTTTCCGAGAACATAGCACACTTGTGCAATGAAGAACTTCAGTTCATGAAGAAGTGAGCAGCATTAAGAATCAGGAAATATGGCTTTAGGAGGCTTCTCATTATAGTGCACTTACTTTACATACCAAAATGTATCACAGTAACAATAGTTAGGCTTAAAATGACTTAACTGTTAAATACAATTTTTGCAACCATGCATTTTTCATTAGCATATAAATTACCATCCCCATGGTTTTGAATTGTGAGGGAGGAAAGTTGAAAATTTAAGTGGTGTCAACAGTACAGGTATTTAGTTTGCTACATTTTAGTAATATGCTTCTTTCTAAATAACCCAATTCTTCTATTCTCTAAATAATATGTTAAGAGTGAAATGGTGTTTTAAATTAATATTGCTACACATATATTAACAATCTTGAAGTTTTGCTTAAGGAGTAAGAGGAGGTTTTTTTTTTTTTGAAGCATTGGTTTGAAGTATATGGTTTATTCATTCGCAAATATATCTTTCAAGTCTCCATGATAACAAGAGCAAGGAAGATAATATTTTGCATTTTTTGTCCTTTATCCAGTAACCTCAGAACACTTCAAAAACCATTTAGTTGTAAAAATATTTTTATTTCAGACATAAAGCTACATATTATAAATTATAATTTTTCTGAAGACCCAAGTAAATTAATAGCTAAGCCAGATTTTCATTATTTTACCTTTCTTGCAGCTTAGACATACTAAATGATGACAGTAAAAATAAAATCAGGGTTTATATTTACTTTTTAATTAAACAGATGATTTAGTAAATGTGTTGGGTCATTATTCTAGACTTTCCAAATATCCATTTAAATATTGTGAATAAAAACCATTAGACAAACATAAGGAATAAGTATATCACACTCCTGTCTGGGTAGGGTAGTGTGGAGAAAAAAGTAACAAAATTGGAATTAAGAGACCTGGTTCCAATTCCAGCCCAGCCACTTACTGCTTTATGGCCCTGGGCAAGGTGCCTAACTCTTTTTGGATTTCATCTTCTCAAAAATCTAATGAGTTTTGCATCAGATAAGCTTTAAAGTTCCCCTTCTAACTCTAAATCTGTGGCCCATATCCGACTGAAAAAAGGGTGGAGGAGAACTTCCTCTCTCTCTCCCCAAGAAAGTGATCATTACATATTCATTTAAGTTTTGTGCTCTATTAGTGTGTTTCAATTGAAGATATAAACTGAAGGGCTGTTGTGTCAAAAACTGTATTATAGAAGTATCTAGCACATTACGTTGTCTAGATTCATGTTTCTCAAATATAGTATTTAAATATAACTGATTAATGGGAAAAAAGAAGAAAAAGAAACAGGCAAAGTACTAAATGTATTTCATGCCTCCTCTTCCCTCATCCTTCTTTTTACCTTTCCCACCTTCTTTCTTCTTCATTTATTAAGCATCTGGGTGTATAGTTCCTGCTCTGCCCTACAAAATTTAGATATAACATTTCTAACCCACAAAAAGTTAACAGCCTAGTAGAAAGGTAAGACTCAGACTGTAACATGAAACAACTATAATATAAAATACTTAGGGCATCAGTGGCAAAGTGAATTGAGCACTGAACTTGGAACTGGGAAGATGCATCTTCCTGAGTTCAAAGCTGTCATGCCCCTAGCCAGCTCACTTAATCCATTTTGCCTCAGCTCTTCATCTGGAGAAGGAAATGGCAAGCCACTCCAGTATTTTTGCCCAAAAAACCCAAATGGGGTCACAAAGAGTCAGATACAATGGAAATTATTCAACAACAAATAATAATAATAATACAAAATATTACATGATCAAATACATTAGAGAGCTGCAAAATAAAATCTGAGCTGGGCTTTAAAGGATATATGGGAACTTGAGATGCAAGGGGAGAAAAGAAGCACTGTAAGCCAAGAGAACAGTGAGCCAACAGAAAGTAAAGTAAAGGGCATGTTGATCTCCCTCTCAGTATGTATTTCAAGGCAGTCTTAGTGAGAGGAAGCAGATGCATGACTCCCATCTTCACCTAGTGCTCCCATTAGTACATTGAGGAGGCTTGAAGAAGAATCCCGACATTGATTTCAAAGATGGCAGCCAGGTAGATGCTGAATTTTAAAAATTATTATCTGCAAATATGTAACAATGTAAAATTTAAATATATAATAGTGGATAAGAAAATTTACCTCTGTCATTAACTCCAATGGTGCAACATTTTTCTCAATAAATACAGTAGTACTGTTACATCCCTTCTCATTGTCATGTTTAATAGTTTCTGACAGCCTATCTTCAGGACTTTCTGAGGATTCATCATTTTTCACTGTGTTTGCAAGTGCTGCATCTTCATCTATATTTCAATCAAAACACAGAATGGATATTTTTTAGATGATAAGCCTTAAAAAATGAAGCTATCAGAAGTAGATGTTCCTGACCTGTGACTACAACAACATAATCTGGAGAGTGCTCTTCCCATTTTGGAGCACGTCCTTGCAAAGTCAAAGATAATGACAATAAACCAATCTCATTTGGGGATGCCTCTGCAGCTCCAAAGTCTCCCATTCATCACATGGTCACCAGACCAGAAATAGTCTCTGTGTGTTTCACAGCCTCTCCAGGGTACTTCCTTAACTGTTCCACATCAGATAGCCCAGAAGTTGGTTCTCTTACCTCCTCCTCCATGGGCAGAAAGGCCACACGAGGCACTTCTCACCAACCAGATTTTGTTTTTCCCTTAAAGGCATCTTTATTGTGTATTCAGAACAAAACATCATACAGCTTAGCCCTTGAGGTGTAGAGAAAGTGTGGAGGGATGGAAGAACCATCAGATTCATATGCAGACAACCTGCATCAATCACTCTGATATCAATCAATCAATCAATCCACAAGCACTTATCAAGTGCTTGCTCTGTGCTAGGCACAGGAAGATAGCAATGAAACAGCTCTTTGTCCTCAAGGAGCTGACATTCTATTTTGGGAAACAATATACACTCAGGTAAGTAATAGCAAATATAAACAAAAGTAAATATACAATCATTTGCTTGAGGGGAGGCAGTAGCAGGTGAAGGAATCAGAAAAAGATACATGATGATGGGGCCATGGACTTAGAAAGAAATTAGAGATTCCACTGCCAGCCCTCGATAAGGAGGTAACCTTGGAAAAATGACCCATCTTATCTGGAGCTTGGTTTTCTCATGTTTAAAATGGTGTATAATTAGAAATTCTTGTACCCAGGACTATGTTCCACAGAATTCCTTTATCTCCCAGAATCCTTTTCCTCCTTCACCCCCACCTTGCATCTTACCTTGTTTGTTTATAAGTTCTGAAACTCCTCCCTCTCTTTTTTCTCTCAACTGTGACTGGGGCTGGGTTAGCTAGCTTTTTTTACTTTAGTTATTATTAATAAACTTTATAAAATATAATAGTTATTGTATATTAATTTTAATCGTTACAGTGGAGATGATAATACTTGAATTGTACTTCACTCAGTTATTGTGGATGAAATAAAATAATGTATATAAAGCATTTTTAATAGACAATCACTATATAAACATAAGCAATTATTATCACTATAGACCAAATTCTTGTCAACTGCTAGAGATTTCAGTAGACCAAGAAGGGTGGACCAAACAGGATATCATTTTACAAGATAAGAAAAGCATGCCAGACATTTAAATACTTTCTCCAAGAAATATATTCTCTGACTCCTCCACAAAAATAAAAGAAATAATAATAGCTAACATTTATACCATTCTTTAAGATCTGCAAAGCACTTTAAACATAATATCTCCTTTCAATCCTCACAGTAAGAGATAGGTTTTATTATTATTCCCATTTTACAGATGAGAAAACTGAGGCAAACAGGAATTAAGTATCTTGTCTAGGGTCACATGCTTACAAGTGTTTGAGACAAGAATTGAACTCAGATCTTTCTGACTTCAGGTTCAATGCTTTATCTACTATGCTACTTCACTGCCTATATAAAATATGAGCTATAAGTACCCTAACTTATAATAATAAAAGGATATATTATATGTAATAGTATAGTGACATATAATACAATAATATGATGAAATAATAATGACGTATAAGATAGGGGAATTCAAGAATTGGAGACTACTGCTTGGACCAGTCTCTTCACTCCTTGAATCTCTGAGAGTACAATGCTACAAGAACTTTGGATTAAGGAAAAGAGAAGAGATGAATAAAATAATATGAATATTAGCAAAGAGAAATTAATATGGTCATTGTAAAAAGTGAGAACAAAGCCATACTATATATTACCCAACACATAATTGTGTATTTTTCTAACTCAACCTTCTGTCTTATAATTGATACTAAGTATTAGTTCCAAGACAGAACTGAGGGCTTGGCAATTTGAGTTAAGTGAGCCCAGGGTCACCCTGCTTATAGGTGTCTGAGGCCAGATTTGAGTCGAGGAACTCATGTCTCCAAGCTCGGCTCTCTCTATTCCCTGAACCAACCAGCTGCCCCAATCATGTATTTTTTTAAAAATTAAGATGAATGCCAAAATTGCTCAGTTCTGTCTGTTACATGAGTTTCTGGAAGTGCTAGCCTCTTTATAGAAGCCATCTTAAAGGCTTCTAGATTAGACCTGAATTATACCCACCTGTGCCTTTAGAGTTGTGATCGACTGAATCTTCTTGGGGGATGGTTTCCTTGGGAGCAGAGATATTTGGGTCTGTTCCTTCTAGGTAAAAAGAGAAGTATATATTTTGAGAATAAAGCAAATGAGGAAAATCAGAAAATTGAAAAATAAAACATTAGGAAAGCACAAAAAACCACCACTAAAACTTCTGGGTGGTAAAACACATGCAAAAAACTGAACTCTAAAAAAGAAGAGCCATCATGGCAAGAAGTGTAGAGTTTATGACTAGGCTTACCCTTTTTGCATTTCTCTGGTTCCATTAGTTTAAGCATATTGTGGTCCTTTAGGGTAATCTCCTGATTTCCATCAGCCCCTTCCTTCTTCTTGATGACTAACTAACTAGCTTTACCCAACTTTACAACTGACATCACACAAGAGCTCATAATGGGGGATGAAAAGATAAAAAATGTTGAACGAGCCTGAGTTGTAAAACAGAAACCAGGGACCCCAATCAAGAGAGGAAGTTTTTCTGTCCTAATAACTAACGATGCTCTATTTCTCATAGATAAATTGACCTTTTATGAGGCTACGAATTACCTCTGTAGAAAATGAATTCATTTTTAGAATTTAACTCCCTCATGTTGCCATTTGGCAAAATATGCATTATGGACACTATTTAATGGCTACTGTGAATTATTTAATTCAGTTATTTTAATTCCACATTTGGTACTTATAAGTATCATTAGAGTACAGTATGAATAAATTTACTCTTTTGGAAGTCAGCTTCCAAAAAAAGGCGCATACAAATTAGTGAATAGAAGCCTTTCTTGAAGTTCATCTTAATAATAATCAACATACCTAGCCTTTTATGTAGCATTTTAAGGTTTGCAAAATACTTTATGTATATTATCTTATTTGATAACCATCCTCTGAGGTAAGTGCTTTTTAAAATCCTTTTTTAGTTATTCTTTTTTTATTTAAGTATTTTCCATGGTTACATGATTCATGTTCTTTCCCTCCTCTTTTCTCCTTCCCCATTCCCAGAGCTGACAAACACTTCCACTGGGTTATACATGTATGATCACATTTCAATATTATTCATTTTTGCAATAATCTTTTAAAAACCAAAACCCCACATACAATACCCATATTAGCAAGCGAAAATAATCCTTTTTTAAAATGTAATTTTTATTTTTAAAAATATTTTTCCAACATATGATTGATCATTTGGTTCTATGGGGATATGATTGAGGTTTTGGCTTTAAAAGATCACTTTATTGCAAATAAGAATAATATGGAAGTAGGTTTTGAACAATGTATAACCCAGGAGGGAGAGAACATGAATCATGTAACCATGAAAAATTCCTCTTCCCTCCCACTCCCAGAGCTACCAAGCAATTCCACTAGGTTATACATGTATTATTGTTCAAAACCTATTTCCAAGATAGGTGTTTTTAAGGGCAGCTACATGGAGCAGTAGATAGAGTGCCAGATTCATCTTCCTGAGTTCAAATCTGGTCTCAGACATTTACTTGCTCTATGACCCTGGGTAAGTCATATAACCCTGCTTGTCTCAGTTTCCTCATCTGTAAGATGAGCTAGAGAAGGAAATGGAAAACCAGTCCAGTATCTCTGCCAGGAAAACCCCAAATGGGGCCATGAAGAGTCAGACATGCCTGAAATGACTGAATAAGAAACATGTGCAAGGCACCAGAGAAACAAGAACAAAAATGAAATCATTCTTGCTATCAGGGAACTTATATTCTAACAGGGGAGATAATATGAACATAATAAATATTGATGTTCAAGTCGTGAGGATACAAAGGAGAGGCAGTTCCTACCCTCCAAGATGAACAAATTTAATTGAGAAGACAAGAAGACATAAGAAAGAAAGAACTGGAGACTAAGATGAACACCACACAGCCAGTCTCTGTACTTGGTAGCTCTGAATTTTGTCTGTTCCACAATAAAGATTCAGATCTCATCTTTTGCAGTCTTTTACTTTTCCATTCGGCGATCTCTGCAAGGATAAATCTACTAACATTCTGGGTAGTCAAGATACCAATTTTGCTTTAGTAATTTTCACCTTTGAAACTCTTTTAAAATCTGTGCCAATAATGGCCCTGTGACTGGAGCAAATATCTACTAGGGTCCCTGTCATGTAGGCTGGCTAATTTTTTTGCTAAAAGGCTTGCTCTGAAATCTTAATGGTTCCTAGACTCTAGAGAACTAAGGCTTAAGTCTTTGAACCAGCTTCCCAGTTGCATGGGGTATAAAGAGAACAGTCTGTAAGGAGCCAAAGCATGTCCCACTGCCATGAAAGTCCACTCATGCTTCTGACCGTTATGTGTTTCTCTATGGCAGGGAAGAGCCTAATATCTGCCTGAACCAGTGATCATTCCAATCCTGGACCTGGCCCAGACTAGCACATTTGGCAGTAGTTAGCAGAACTGGATCAGAATGATCTTGTGTTTGACCTTTTGGTTTAAGTGGAAAAAAGATGAGGAGGTCTGTGGAATCTGAGGGCCACATCTGAGAGTCTTGCCTGTGACCGGGGAGTTTCTGGCTCTCTGCATGTATAGTTTTCTCAATAGACAGAGACTAGGTTTCTACTGATCCAATGGAATTAGCCTAGTAGTTTCTACAGGAGGCTGATGTGGAGGAAATAAGAGAGTACCAGGTGGAGCATTGCCTGGCTATTATTACCAGTTCTAAAAAATAATTGGATTAACAGCATAAGGAAAATGAAAGTAAATTGCTTCTGCACTTCCAACTATAAAGCTCTTCATTTTTAAGTCTGTCCTCTTAAAGACAGAGAGAGGGTAGCTCATGGACTTAGTAATACTACAAGTAAAAGAGACACTACAAATGGAGGTAGGAACTGACAAACCATAGGTTAGAGAAGTATACTTGCAAGAGGGCTGCTAGATTGTTCAGTGGATTGAGAGCCAGACCTAGAGAAGGGAAAGTCCTGGGTTCAAATTTGACTTCAGACACTTCTTAGCTGTGTGACCTTGGGCAAGTCACTTAACCCCCATTGCCTAGCCCTTACTACTCTTCTGCCTTGGATCTAATATATGAAATTGGTTCTAAGACAGAAGGTAAGTGTTTTTTTTAAAGAAGTATATCTGCAACCCAGAGATATTGCTGGAAAATGTGAACTCCAATGACATCAAAGTTTATAAACTTTATAAAGGATGAGAATAGGAGTGGGAATAAGGATGCCTTGTATGTATGCTCTGTAGGAAATAAATTAGCACTTTGGGGACCCATAAATAATCAATGTGTATATTATATTTATACCCATTTTGTAAGGCTTGTACTGCTTTATGTTTATCTAATTGTTTGTTCATCATATCTATAAATTTTAGTACTGACTTTCTGGAAAGGAAAGCAAACTTCAATGACAACACTGTTCTTCTGGAAAAATAGGATCTGCTTTTCAGGATTTAGCTTTCAGGAATGCACTGTATTGACAAGTAGAGAACAAAATATGTGAGCTATACAATTCTTTGTCAAATGGATAGACACAACTAGAACAGAGGAATTAGAAAATGGAAATCAAGGAAGTGCTGGGAGGTGGAGAGGAAGGATAAGATAGGCAAAGATACAGAAATGGAGACAGTGCAAGGAATATTTGGAGAACAAGTTATTTTAGGTATAAATAACTTAAGAAATCTGGTAGCAAAAGGAAAACAAAAATTAAGATAATAGCTAGCAATAAAAATCAAGTACAAATGTTTCTGTAGTTGGGGACATCAATGTATACTGAAAAGCAGAAAGGAAGGCACAGATAGAAAAGAAGAAATGGAAGATGCTTGGAAAATGTGATAATTGAGAGAATGAGACCCTAACAGCAAGGGATGGGACTGAAAATATAGGGCACTGAGGTTAGCCTGAGCAATAAAGAAGGGCATTTTTTTAATTGCAGCATTTATTGACAATAAAAAGTACATGTCAGGATAAAAAGTGAAATATTCATGGTTTCTGTTCCATTCTTTGCTACATGTATGCATCAAAGTATATTTATCCTTAATTAATATTCCCCTTAATTTCAGCATTGACATGCTATCAATTTCTCCTTTTTTCCCTTTTCCTTATTTTTCTGTTCCTGTTCATATCTAAAATAGGTTGGAAACTCTGATACAGGTTTCTGCTTAATTTCATATATGGGCTAATGAATAGGTACTATAATTTTTTTTCTTTTTAAGAGCCTGGATATTTTAAAATATATTGCTCGGATCAGAAAAAAAAGCCATTCATTTCATGGTACTTTCAAACAATCTTCTTTAATAAAAAAAATAAATGAAGTCATTACATTAAAATTTTTTTACTAATTTCTATTTTTTTTAGATAATTCACTCAATCTTTTCTCTCTACTCCCCAAACCTAAAAACAAATAGGTAAATCAGATATAATGGTCTCCCCTTTATCATTGGCTTTCCCCTTTTTCCCCTTTACAAATAAGTTATGTTTTTCAAGCTATGTGATTCTGGGCAAGTCACTTAAATCTGTTTGCCTCAGTTTTCCTCATCTGCAAAATGAGCTGGAGAAGAAGATGGTAAGCTGCCCTAGTATCTTTGCCAAGAGAACTCCAAATGGGATCACAAGGAGTCAGACATGACTAAAAATGACTAAACATGCTTATAAATCTTAATGATACTTCTTCTGAGAATCCTGTAAGATAAACAGTCCAAGTAAAAATGTTAAAAAATGAGGAAACTAAAAGCCTGGATTTTCCTTGTGAACCCCTAAAACCATATTCCCTAATCTAGACATATTTGAAGAAAAACATATAGACTTAATTCTAGCCTAGTCTCTTGGAGACTGGAAGAAAGATCCTATAGCCTTGGTGGTCCAAAAATTGAGGGCTCCTTTTACTTTCCCCTTCAACTCCCAGCTAAGCTGATTAGGGGGGTGGGGGTGGGGTGAAAAGGTGGCAATGTGAGTCTCCTTCTCTAAGATGAGTTAGGCCAGACCTCAGGGCATATTTCTCCATGCCACCTTTGAAACACACACACACACATGCATACCACCTACACCCAATAAAAAGTAATGTGTGTAAACTTCAATGAGAGGGATATAGATTATGCATACTAGATCAAGACTGGACCTGCTTCCATGAAGCACTTCTCTCTCATGGAGCTGAGTGTGTGCTCTCTCATTTTTTAAAAAATATTTTCCCGTAGTTACATGTTTCATGTTCTTTCTCTCTCCCCCAAACCTTCCCAACCCCCCTTAGCCAATGCACAATTCCACTGGGTTCTACATGTATCATTGATTAATACTTAATTCCATATTATTGATAGTTGGACTAGAGTTATCTTTTAGTGTCTACATCCCCAATAATATCCCCATCAGCCCATGTGCTCAAGCAGTTGTTTTTTTTCTATGTTTCTCCTCCTACCATTCTTCCTCTGAATGTAGCTGGTTTTCTTTCTCATAAGTCCCTCAGCCTTGCTCCGGATTCTTGCATTGCTGCTAGCTAGAGAAGTCCGTTGTGTTCGATTGTATCCATCTCTGTGTACAATATTCTCCTGGCTCTGCTCCTTTCACTCTGCATAAATTCCTGGAGGACATTCCAGTTCACATGGAATTCCTCCAGCTCATTATTCCTTTGAGCACAATAGTATTCCATAACCAAAAGATACCACAATTTGTTCAGCCATTCCCCAATCAAAGGACATTCTCTCATTTTCCAATTTTTTGCCACTACAAAGAGCGCGGCTATAAATATTTTTGTACAAGTCTTTTTCCTTATTATCTCTTTGGGGTACAAACCCAGCAGTGGTATGGCTGGATCAAAGGGCAGACAGTCTTTTAAAACCCTTTGGGCATAGCTCCAAATTGCCATCCAGAATGGTTGGATCGATTCACAACTCCACCAGCAACTTCATGTGTTTTTTATCTGTGATATATACCTTCTATCACAACAAGAGCAATACAGAAATATTGCATAAAATTGCGTGAAAACACTAGTATAACCTATATCTGACTATTTACTCCCTTGGGGTGGGGGTAAGGGAGGAAGGGAGAAAATCTGAAAATGTTAGGAAACAATTGTCAAAAATCGTTACCACATATAACTGCAATAAATAGATAAATCATTAAAAAAAGTTAAGTGACTTTCCCTAGGTCACACAGTTAGTATGAGTTGGATGGTTGGATTTGTACCCAAATTCTTCCTTGATTACAAGATCAACACTCTACCATGTTATCTCAAGATTGAAGGTTAAATCATATGCTGATACTGAACAGGGCTGGGTTGGATGGGAAAAATAAAGTACAGCTAAGGAGACTGTTTTGTTTTGTTTTACAACAAAAGGCAGACACTCATTTAGGCAGACTAGCCTCAATCTCAAATGAAAAGACATAATGTTTTCATTAGAAAACAAAGAATCACAGAATCTTAAAGCTGGACCCATCTTTCCAAGAACCAATAAAAGTGCTTCTGCTCAGTATTAACAACCAAGGTCTTCCCCGACCTAGTAGTTATGGAGAAACCATTGATATGATGGTGTGAGAGTGACAAAGCCAGAACTTTCAGGAGGGAATATAAAATCAGGATAACCTAAAGCTGGATGACAGGAATAAATTTTAAGATTCTATATCCTTAAGGGACAGATGGACAGGCTTATCTGCCATTAGAAGATAGTTGAAATATTTTAACTGGTTTCTAAATATATATAACAAATCTATGTAGTGTTCAGATATACAGTTCAGGAAATGAAATGTCTTTTAAACAAAACCAGAACTTTCTTTTATCTTCATCATCACTATCATCATCATCGTCATCACAGTAGCATTTTAAAATTTGGAAAATACATCACTGTTGTTATTAAAATAATTAGTTGGGAGAGTGTTACTTCAAAATGACCAGGTGAATCAGTTCTTACATAAAATAAGATTTAGAGAGCCTAGAATTTGTGAATTCTTTAGTAATAAATAGAGTGACAAATGAGAAACCACTATGAAATGAATGTTCAAGACAATAAGGCAATATACCTACTGGGAAGAGTGCTAGACAGAATTCAATCAGAATGGTTTCAAATCCCTCCTCCAGGCAATTTGGAATTATGCCCAAAGAGCTACAAAACAATGCATACCCTTTGATCCAGTAATACTACTACTATGTCTGTATCTCAGAGAGATAAAAAAAGGGTGGGGAAGACCTACTTGCACAAAAATATTTTTAGCTGCTCTTTTTGTGATATATGATGGTGATAGAATACTATTATGCTGTAAGAGATGATGAACAGAAAGAGCTTTCTGTTTGATTTCAGAAAAAGGTGGAAAGACCTACATGAATTGATGCAGAGTGAAATAAGCAGGACCAGGAAAACATTGTACACAGTAATAGCAATATTGTGGAATGATCAACTGTGATAGACTTAGCTACTTTCAGCAATACAATGATCCAGAACAATTCTGAAGGACTTATGACAAAGAATGCTATCCACCTCCAAATAAAGAACTATTAGAGTCAGAATGCAGATGAAATCATAGGATTTTTCAATTGTTTCTTTGGGTTTATGTCTTGGGATTTTGGTGTTATAAGATTATTCACTCAAAAATGAACAATGTGCAAATGTTTTACATGATAATACATGTATAACCCAGATTGAATTGCCTACCAGGACTGGGAAAGGGAAGGGGAGGGAAGGAGATAAGTTTGATCATATAACTTAAGAAAATTTATATGAAAATTTGTTATAACATGTAATTGTAATATATAATATATAATAAATATTTTTAAAAATCAAATTCCTCATCCAATATTTATTAGATATATGGCAAGAAATAAATTCTTTAACCTCTCTGACCCTCAGTTTTCTCATCTATAAAATGGATCTGTGTTTGATAGAAGCAATTTTCATACCAAAAGCACCTCAAGAAGAACTTGTGGTACTCAACTCCTTTTGCATCCATGGGGATAATAATACCTGTATTTAATTCACAGAATTGTTGTGAATATCAAATTAGATCATGTATAGAATTCAGGTTTCATAAGACAAATAACATTATAAAATGAATATATCCATGAGACCTATATTTCATTAGTCATTAAATTGTCTATTGAGACAATTAAGTCTTCAGACACAAATTTATGTGAATAAGGATAATTAAATTAGGCACACCTGTAATAGAATGAAAAACGATTACCTGTTTTTTCTTCTACAATGGAAGCTGTCTGTGATTTATTGTCTAAATTCATAAATAAATCTTTATTTTCATTACTCTTTGAAGAAATTTTCTTCCTAGATATTAAAAAATAATGATTAATAAAATGTTTTACTTTCTTTTATAAAGACTTAGTCAGTGAATTAAAAAAATGATAGAAAACCAAAAATATGACACTCTTATTATACTTTGATGGAATGACGGATCTCATTGTTGTGAGTACTACCTCTCCAACAGTACAGATTGCAATCCATTCAGTATATACGCAGTCCATATGATTGGTGTATGTCTTCCTATAAGTCCTCTATAGACACTCTACTCAGTGCTTCTGATGGCCTGCCTTCCTCCAGCTTGCATGACATTCTATGAATGGCACTGGAGGCACAAAGGCTCTCTCCTGGCTATCCCTTCATCTTGCCACATGAAGTTAAATCCACCCTATTTTCTGGTCACAATGTCTAGGATGATATTTTAAAAACTGTTTCTCCTGAGTAATTCTCCATCAGCAATGTGCTGTAGCCTGTCTTGTGGCTCTCCAATGACTCTATAAGTCACCAGAAATTTGAATTCTGAAGAGGCTATAGTATTCCATGGCATACTGTAATACAGCATAACTCAAACTATATTGATGTTAAAAAGGGACTTTTTATTTGGAAGGTCATTAAAAACTCTACAATTTCCCTAAAGTAATCCAGTCAGCTCTCTTTACATTCAGTTCCAGACCCAGTTCACTATCACTGGACAGACTTTGTTCAAAATGCATATTCTTTCCTTTCTCCCAATTATGTGTAGAAACAATTTTTAACATTTGTTTTCTGACACCATTTTCCAGATTTTCTAATTTTTGGCAATGGTTTCACCATTCTCTCAATCATCCTAATATCTGAACCATTTAAAAATTTTCTCCCTACCTCTCTTCCTCCATTCAAATATCAAGTCCTGTGAATTTTATCTCTGAAATAACCCTAATTCAGATCCTCACCTCTCACATACAGTAACTTTTTAATCAATACTCCTGCTTCTAGTCCCTTTCTTCTCCAAACCACCTTACACAATTTTCAAATTATTCTTACTAAAGCAAAAGTCTAATAATATAACTCTTGTCCTAGAACCTGAGTAGCTTTTTATTATCTATGGAATAATGTTTAATCTCCTTTGCCTGGTATATAAAGTCTTCCACAATCTGGAATCAAGACATTTATCCAAGGGAAATGTTCAGAATTACTGGTTCATATTGTTCCTAACTAGTATATATTCTTCACTCCTGTCAAACTTCACTATTTGCAATTTTCCAAATATCTCTTACACTTTTCCACTTTAGTTTAGTTCACACTTTAGTTCACACTATTCCTTGCCCCTAGAATCATCTGCTCCTGTTTCCCTTGTTGACATCCTACCCATCCTTGAAGATATAGACCAAATGCTCCCTCTTCCATGAATATAGCTTTGATTCTTCTATCTCGACCCAGTCTCTCCTTCATTTGATTTCATAACTCTTTGCATTCTTCTTCTTTTAAAAAAAACAAACCCATACCTTCCATCTAAGAATCAAGGTCACATTTGGACTCAGGACCTCCCATCTAAAGATCTGGCTCTTTATCCACTGAACCAGCCATTTAGCTGTCCCTCTTTGCAACCTTCTTTTAAATTTATTCTACATGGTATTATATTTATCTGAGGTGTTTAAGGATACCAGTGTTGGGAGCAAAGACTTTGATGACATCATTGAATCATTTTTCTATACACATGTCATTATTTTCCCTAGAATATAGGGACTCTATAATCTTTGTATCTTTATACCCCATCTTTAGCACAGTGTTGGTGCTAAACACATTTTTGTTCAATAAATAAATGTTAAATGAATTCTGAGTTCTATTTGTACATAATGGAATCAGACCAGCATAGTTGGGGAATACTGGTAATGCCTTTAACAATTCTTCTATGAAAAAACATCCAACAGGCTAACATTATTATTGTCTCAACATGAATTTGGGTGTTTTTATTATTTGGAACCACTAAGCATTTCTTAAATGAGAGTTGAACGAATCACTGGCTTAAGAATTATATAATATGTATCATTTATCCTTTGACTTCCAAAGGTTCTCTTAAATATGATTTTACAGAACTATGGCCTCTCAGGTATATCTTTAAGTTTATCCTCTACTACAACAAACATCTATTGATTTCCAGCTAAGTGGTACTGCTCTACCCCTCCTTAATGGAAATACCATACCTAAATCACCTCATGTAGGCACTAAATAGACCTCTATGTAGGCACTAGGTAGAATTGGGAAGGCAGGCAGCAAGGCCATCAATTGCCTACTGAGCAAACAGATCTATAGAGCATCCTTATACAACTCACACCCTCTCTCTTTTGGTGTCTCTACCCATATAAAGAAGTGTGAATTGGTTTAGGATGATTTAGGAATGGGTGCAGAGGGAGTACAGTCTGTATTAGAGGAGGAAAACTCTGTCCTGACAAAATCAGATCCTTGAGAGATTTAAGTATGATGATTATTGGAAGATCCAAGTTTGAAGATAGGTTAACAATTGAGCTTAAACATATTAGCAACTGGTCTTACAATTACATTATAGTCTTTGAAATACAAAGATAGTTTTAAAAATAATTTAATGGATGTTTATACAATTTTAAAGAAATATTAAGAGATATCTAGGTATTTACAAATCATCCTTTAAAGTGATGAAACAACAACAAAAAAGTTATCCATTAAAAAATATTCACCCTTTTTTCAAAGTTGGGCCTAAAATAGTAAACAAAATTAATTAAAGCTTACTTTTCTGGAGATATCTTTGTATTTTGAGAGGATTGTATTGCTGGTGTGTGAGGTTTGCTTGCCAATTCTTTTCCATTTCTCAAAAGTCCTTTACTTAAAATATTTTCAGCAACAAAATAAAAAATAGTTTACTATTAGTATGGGGATATATCATGTTATAAAACTATGATCTTATAATTACTCATGTTGAATATTTCTCAATCCTCAGAGAAGGAGTTCAATCAGCTTTGGCTAAATAAATTCTTTATAAATATCTTAAATAGAATTGTGAAACTAATCAAAAATCGAACAAGTTGAAGTCAAACAAGTTAAAGTGAAAGCATAATCTAGAAATATGTTAACAAATGATAGTATATATTTATATTTTCAATGCTGCTATTTGAGTTCCAAACTGAAACCTATCTGATGTGGAAATAAGTGGGTAGTGGTACTGTTTAATCTGAGTCCATTATTCTCATGTGAAGAGAATTACAGGATAAGACATAATAAATAAATATATAACAATTATGTAAAATTTTTGTCAAATGACCAAATTCATTTTTTCTCATTCTCCCCACTCTGGAATAACAAAATAATAGAGGCTATGATTTACTATATATGATCCAGTTTTAGATAGCCATTTAGACTAAACCATGGCATAAAAAAAAGCAATCCTCTAAAACCTGTTATTCAATATAGACTGAAAACCCTGGTGAGGGTTTTCTTTTGGGGAGTCTATGGGGACATTGGCTATTAAAAAATTAAGATAATTAATCTCTAACTGAACAAAAAGAGATCTTCATCTATTCAATAGCATAAATTACTTTGGGAATTATAAAGCAGAGAAATATTGCTCCATCTTGATAGTTCGCTTGCATAGTCCTGACTGTTGAATAATCTATAGGATATTGTTCTCACATAGAATTTATGTAATTAATTGTAGAGCACAACTTGGAATAATAGATAGAAGCCTGGCCCTAGAGTCTGGAAGATGTGTTCAAAGTCTTGCCTTTAATATGTACTACTTGTGTGATAGGGCAAGTCACTTAGTCTCTAATTGTCTCAGACAGCTCTCTTAAGATTATAAATCACAGAACTGTATCAAGAGAGTGAATTTCTACATTAATGAAATAAATAAAATTATTGGTAACCAAGCAATTGCTGATTATGAAATGATTTTTAAAGCTAATTTTAAAATGTGTAATATTGATGGTCTTAAGAGAAATAATGAACACAGAGTTTAGTCTTTTACAGTTTTGAAATATTTAATAGACAGAATATTAGAAGCAGACAGGGCAAAGAGGTTAACTCATTTTATAAAGATGAAACTCAGGTGTAGACAGATTAAAGGATCTTAGCTGTATAGAACCTTTGTATTTTGAATCATGTAGTAGAAATAAGAGGATTATCACGGTGCTTCCTTGCAAAGTATCTTCTGAATCAAGATGTTCTAGTTCTAGGAATAGAGTTACCTCTTTGAAGAAGTCTATTAATTTACAGGTGCATTCTTTATTTATTTTAATTTATTTTAATTATTTTAATTTCCAATTAAAATAATTACAATTATTAACAGTAGCAAGTCCTATTACTGTTTTTCTGTATGCCTTGCAATTCTCAGTATTGTATGTATCTATAATACTATTAATGGATTTGCCCATAGTGGTGAAGTAGTACACAAAATTATTGTTGTTCAGTCAAATTTGACTCTTCATGGACTACGCTGAGTATGGGGTATTCTTGGCAAATATTGGAGTGTTTTACCATTTCCTCCTCCAGTGGATTAAGGCAAACAGAGGTTAAGTGACTTGCCTAGCTAGAGTCACTCAGTTAATAAATGTCTGGGGCTGGATTTGAACTCGGTTCTTCCTGACTAGGTCTGATGCTCTATTCACCAACCCCCCTAGCTGCCCCAGAATACAAAGTTGGCCTTTAACAAATGGAAATGGCAAGTCCATGCCCTCCTACCTTTCCCACTGGCTGAACTATACCCTGGAAAGAGTTGCCAGACTGCAACTATGCCTGTGGGATCATGTGTGGAATGCTCTTGAATTGAGGCAGAGTCATTCCTGCAAAAAAGTAAGGCTTATGGAATTGGATGTGCCCCTTGGTGCCACACTAAGCTGATAATGCCTGATGCTACCACTGTTATAAGGGAGCACTGCATCTCGCAGGCAAGTTTATAACAATCACTTCCATTACATATTGGGAGAGGCAATGCTCTCTTGTTCATGGTTCCTATGGGAACTAAATAATTATTTTTCTGGAATAAAATCAAAATAGGCCCACAGATACAGGGTCATTTTAGAGGGAACAACAGCTCACATTTATATGCCACTTTAGTGTTGGCACAGTGCATTCTTTACAATTCTACAAAATAGGTAGTGCAAGGAAGATTTGTCCTATTTTACCAATGAGCAAACGGAGATACAGAGAAGTTAACTCTCTTGCCAAGTAGCTAGTGAAAATCAGAATGGGCAATCAAACCCAGTTCCAACTCCAAGTCTGGCACTCTTTCCTTTGTGCTATGTTAGCTCTTAGTAAACTCTGGAAACACATTCCAAATGCACAGACCACCAAAAACAAGTAAGTCATATTTCTACAGTTGCCTTGCAAGTCAACTTGGAATGAAGAACTGAGTTTTCCACAGAAAGTGTTATATTTTTTCTTTCAATTTGGGAAGCAGAACAAGGGAATAGGATCAATATTTTCTCAACCATCATCCTACTTGGCCTCTCTGTCCCATTTGTCACTGCTGACCACCCTCTCTCTCCTCCTAGATACTCTGTCCTCTATGAATTGTCCTTTTTGATAAGGGTTAAACCTTATCATTTGTCTTATACTGGATCCTCTCCTTCTAGATACTCTCCTCTATTAATTGTCTTCCTTTTTTTTTAACCCTTATCATTTGTCTTAGAATCAATACTTAATATTGGATCCTCTCCTAGATACTCTGTCCTCTATGAATTGTCTTCCTTTTTTTTTTTTAACCCTTATCATCTGTCTTAGAATTAATACTGAATATTGGATCCTCTCCTTCTAGATACTCTGTTCTCTATGAATTGTCTTCTTTTTTTTTAACCTTTATCATGTGTCTTAGAATTAATACTGAATATTGGATCCTCTCCTTCTAGATACTCTGTTCTCTATGAATTGTCTTCCTTTTTTTAAACCCTTATCATGTCTTAGAATCAATACTAAATTTTGGATCCTCTCCTTCTAGATACTCTGTCCTCTATGAATTGTCTTCCTTTTTTAAAACCCTTATCATCTGTCTTAGAATCAATACTAAATTTTGGATCCTCTCCTTCTAGATACTCTGTCCTCTATGAATTGTCTTCCTTTTTTAAAACCCTTATCATATGTCTTAGAATCAATACTAAATTTTGGATCCTCTCCTTCTAGATACTCTGTCCTCTATGAATTGTCTTCCTTTTTTAAAACCCTTATCATCTGTCTTAGAATCAATACTAAATTTTGGATCCTCTCCTTCTAGATACTCTGTCCTCTATGAATTGTCTTCCTTTTTTAAAACCCTTATCATCTGTCTTAGAATCAATACTAAATTTTGGATCCTCTCCTTCTAGATACTCTGTCCTCTATGAATTGTCTTCCTTTTTTAAAACCCTTATCATCTGTCTTAGAATCAATACTAAATTTTGGATCCTCTCCTTCTAGATACTCTGTCCTCTATGAATTGTCTTCCTTTTTTAAAACCCTTATCATCTGTCTTAGAATCAATACTAAATTTTGGATCCTCTCCTTCTAGATACTCTGTCCTCTATGAATTGTCTTTTTTAACCCTTATTATCTGTCTTAAAATTAATACTGAATATTGGGATCACATGCAGAAGAGCAGTAAGGGCTAGGCAATGGGAATTAAGTGACTTGCCCAGGGTCACACAGCTAGGAAGAATCTGAAGCCATATTTGAGCCAGGACACCCCATCTCTAGGTCCCGCTCTCTGAGCCACTTAGCTGTCCCTTCCTCCGAGTTGTCTTGGCACTGCTCTCTCTTGGATCTCCTACTGCTCCTTTTCAGCTTTTCTTCATCATCCACATCATATCCCTTAAACTGTTGTATACCCCAAGGTCTGTCTTTGACTTTTTAAAAAATTCTTTCTTTTTATACTTGGTAACTTCATTAATTTCTCTGGATTTGATTATCATCTCTAAGCAGATATTTCCCAAGTTTACATATACAATCCTGGTCTCCCTCTTGAGGTCCAGTCATGTATCCTCTACTTTACTTTGGTTATTTTGAACTAGATGTCCTATTGACACCTAAAACTCAGCACATTCAAAACAGAATTTACTGTCTTTTCTCCCAACCCCTCCCCTCTTCCCAACCTTCTTATAATTTTTGAGGCACCCAAGCTCCAACCTTGCTGTCATCCTGGTCTCTTCATTCACACTTGACCTCCATATCCAATCTACTGCCGAAACTTGTCATTTCTACCTTCATGATGTCTCTGGTATACAATGCCTTTCTCTCCACTCATGGAATGGTAGGTGGTAGAAGCCCTGATTCCCTCTTGCCTAGACTACTTCACTAGCTTCCTGATCAGCCTCTCTGCCTCATGTCTCCCCCAACTCCAATCCATTCTCCATTCAAGGGCCAAAGTGATTTTCCTAAATTGCAGGTTTGATTGTGCCATTCCTCTACTCAATAAACTCCAGTGGCCTCATATTGCTTCTAAGGTCAAATGTAAATTATTTAGCATCCCAACCTACTTTTCCAACCTTATCATATGTTGTTCCTCTTCCCACATACTTGAGTTTGGCAGAAACTGTTTTTTGAGCAATTCCTCACACATGACACTACATTTTCTACCTTCATGATAAAGTACTGACTATCCCCCAGGTCTAGTATGCACTTCCATCTTAAAGTTATTCCCATGTACTTTGTCTCTTCAATTCCCATTTATTTCAAAATTCTGGTCAAGTCACCTCTTCCATGAAGCCTTCTTTCATCTCTCTTGGTGTTTGTATTCTCTGTGTTCCATTGACAATATAATCTATTTTATATGTATTTATTCATATATATTTTAGACCATATGTAGTTGATATAAAATACTGATAATATATAGTTATTCAGCTAAATATGTGAACCACAGTTAGGCATAAAATGTGAAATATTTATGGAATACCATGATTCATCAAGAGTTTAAAAAAAACCTATGTCATCATACAAAATTATTGATAATATATTAGAATTGTCACTCAACAAATAAACAGTTATTAATTGTTTACTATGTGCCAGGTACTGTGCAAGGTGCTGGGGTTACAAAGAAAGACAAAAATAGACCCTTCCCTCAAGCAGTTCAAATTTTAATGGGAGAGCCAAGAACCTGGGAGATCAGAAAAGTCTTCCTATTCAAGGTAAGATTTGAGCTGAGCCTTAAATGTAGCCAGGAAACTAAGAGGTAGAGGAAAAGAGAGTATTCCAGGCAGGTAGGAACTATAATCTGCACTATGCTTTAACACTATAAAAAACTGGGGTGCAGCTCAGTGGATAGAGAGCCAAGCCTAAAGATAGAAGGTCTTGGGTTCAAACGTGACTTCAAACACATCCTAGCTGTGTGATCCTGGACAAGTTACTTAACCCCCATTGCCTAGCTCTTCTGCCTTGGAACCAATACATAGTATTTATTCCAATATGGAAGGTAAAGGTTAAAAAAAAGCAAAACCACTATGAAAAAATAAAATATACTTTGTATAAACATTAATTATAAAAGAATCAAAAGGTATAATTCATTTTATTTTTTTCATACTGGTTAAACGAAGGTTGGTATGGAAATAATAGAAGTTATTTTTATTTTTTTAGTTTTATTATTGAAATAAAATCAGAAGGATTTTACCAATAAAATAAACACCAGTTAATCAGGAACAGAATCCTGTAAAAAGTACTTTGTATACAATATTTCAAAATGAATAGATCATATTTCCTTTCAAGTTTTTCTTAGAAATTGAAAATGTCAGGCAATAACAGCATCCTCCCATATATAAGTGCACACATATATGCATATTACATGTGCATTTTGTTTTCTACCTCTATTTTAGTGGCTGAACAGAGCTTTATAATAATTTTAAAAGGTTATTCTCCTGTGATAATTATTTTCAACATTGTCTCAGTTTGATTTTGACTAACATTTGGAAGTGAATTTTTTTGTGTGTGTGAAGCTATAATTAAATAGGGTTTTAGCAAACAGTAAGTCAATTTTATTTTCAACACTAAAGATTCCCTTACACATATATCCTGAAAGAATTATGAAATATTTAAAAAGAGAATGGAGAATGAACAGCAAATTCTGTTTTCTCTGATAAGTTAAATAAGCATAAAAGTAATCTTAGAATATTCAGTATCATAACATTTTGAAGGTTGAAATGAATATTATCTTTAATGTATACCTTGTGCATTTTTTATCAATCTCTGCCATTCATTTTTAATGCCCTTCAATCTAAATAACAATTGAACTAACTAAAGTAAAGGCTAAAGTGCTAATCCATGCATTTCCGGTCTTTCAAATTTAATTGAGTGAGAAATGATTGCATTATCTAGTTTTAATTGCTTAAGAGGCATGTAATAGATCAGCTGCACAGCCAAAGACATCTTCTTACCGTGACATTGCTTCAGCTGGTTCAATAACCATTTCTTTTGAAAAACAAGTTAAATAGCCTCAGTATCTTAAATGTTGGTTCCCTTGATGTAAATTCTGATTACCAAACATTTTAGCCTTTATTTTCTGAAATAAAGGCACTGAAATAAATAATTGTTTTACTAAAGCTATTTAAGTATGTGAACAGCCATTTTATATTTCTTTTTTTTTTGGTTACCATTTGTCTTTATTTTTATGATATCCTATTTATGAATTTTTTCTTAATAATTATGAAAACCTGATAGCTATTACACCATATTTCTGTTAAAGAAATGGATTATTTACCCTTTGCATCAAGCACCTGCAATTTACCATATTGTCTATTCTTTGGTTCCTAAAAGAGAAAAGGAGATAAAGAAAACATTTTCATTATTTTTTCAGTTTGGAGTATTAGAAAATATTTGATGAGAACCTTTAAACAAACATTTCTAACAGATTAAACTAAAATGTCTTCTTTTGATAAAGTTAAAAAAACGAACATGCATGTGTACATCTGCATGACCAGTTGACCATGAAACAATTTCAAAGAATAGCCTAGAAAAGTTACTCTTACCTTAATAACTTCTGATTTGTCTAAACAATTTCGCCTAGAAAAATAAAAAATATTTGTTTTAAATTCCATGATTTTCTAGTCGTTAGAATATATTTAAAAGGAATATATATATGTATATCTATTTATCTAGGAGATATTAAACATACCTTTTTTCATAATAACTTTTCTTTAGTGTTTTAAGGTTTGCAGAAAACTTTACATCCATTATTTCACATAATTTTCACAAGTTGGCGGCTTACACCCTAAGAATTATGATGCCCATTTTATAGATTACAGCATTATTGATTTGGAGCTAGAAGAGATCTTAGTAGTTAGTCATGTAGTTCAATACCCTCATTTTACAGAGGAGGAAATTAAGGCTTTGAAAGGTTTAAGTGGCTTGCTTATAGTTACACTAGTGCCCATATAATATGTGGTAATAGGTAATAATGTATTATTATTAATGTATTATTAGCAGATGTTATATATTATATAAAATATCTAGTCTATTTGTTAGTGCTTGCTCTTCTTCTTCTCCCATTACTTTGTATTTCTTTACATGTTGACATGGTATTCTCTATCCCCTCCCCATTCAGTGGGATATAAATTCCTTTAAATCAGTGTTCAGATAGTTTTATTTTTATATCCCCAGTGCATAATACAATGCCTGGCACAAAAGTAAGGACTTTGTTTATGGAATTGATGTGAATTCATTCTTTGGTGCTCATTACTTCCAAAATAATTATATTCATTTTAGTCTCTTCAACTACAACCTATTGGATGAAAAACATTGCAAAATGCCTTAAGAGACACCATCAACAAGAGACCCCTGTTTAGTGAGAGCTTGCATGCAACTTTGCCTGGAAGAAAAGAGACAGAAGTGATAACCTCTAATCTCGTCTGTCCTTCCTAATGATTTTATACAGTGTTGATTCTATTTACTTTGCTTATACACTTTCAGTTGTTGTTCAGTCGTTTTCTGTTACAAATGACTTCATGACTCTATTTGGGATTCTCTTGGCAAAGATACTGAAATGGTTTGCTATTTTCTTCTCCAGCTCATTTTACAGATGAGGAAACTGAGAAAAACAGGGTTAAGTGACTTGCTCAAGGTCGCACACTAGAATAAGTGTCTGAGGTCAGATTTGAACTCAGGGAGATGATTTTTCCTGATTCCAGGCTAAGCACTCTATCCCCCAGTTGCCCTTTATAAACTTTAGGGTCCTGAGAGTTTAACATCCAAAGACAAAATGTAAATCTTATTTTTCCTCCATGAATTTACTTTTCCTCTCTTCCCCACCCATAATTGTTTCTACATGTAGTTGAAAAAATAATTTTAAAAAAATAATAGACAAAATGGACATTTTCCATATGAAAAGGTACCATATGTTAATTATTATTATTAAGCAGTATTAGAAAATCTAAGATGCTAATATAGGCATATTAGTGTCCTTTTCCTTCCTTCTATATATCATATTTCATAGGACTAGGAATGCCATATCAAGTATCATTTTCCCCTTAAAATCTTCTCCAGCACCAAGTAATAACTATCTTTTTCTTGAGCATCTTTGTTTTTCCTTTGGGGCATGTAGCCATAGATGCTTTCCAAAAAATTATTTTATAAAACATATATTTTAATCTGCCTTTAACTTTTTGTAATTTCTTCTATAAAATATTATAGCAATAGAAGGGATAGCATTTTCTTTACTCAAAACATATTATTCCAGAATTGGATGGAAGGCAGTGCATTTTAATCCCATTATTATTATTTTTTAATTTTTAAAACATTTTTAGAAACATTTTTTCCATGGTTACATGATTCATGTTCTTGCTCTCTTCCCCACCCCACCCCCAGTAGCCAATGCACATTTCCACTGGTTTCTTCCTGTGTCATCACTCAAGACCTATTTCCATATTATTGATAATTGTTCTAGGGTGGTCATTTAGAATCTACATCCTAATCATGCCCACATCAAACCATGTGTTCAAGCAGTTGTTTTTCTTCTGTGTTTCCACTCCTGTAGTTCTTCCTCTGAATGTGGGTAGTGTTCCTTTCCATAAATCCCTCAGAATTGTCCTGAGTCATTGCATTGCTGCTAGTACAGAAGTCCATTACATTCGATTTTACCACAGTGTATCACTCTGTGTATAATGTTCTCCTGATTATGCTCCTTTCACTCTGCATCAATTCTTGGAAGTCATTCCAGTTCCTCCAATTTATTATTCCTGAGTACAGTAGTATTCCATTATCAGCATATACCACAATTTGTTCAGCCATTCCCCAATTGAAGGGCATACCCTCATTTTCCAGTTTTTTTGCCACCACAAAGAGCGTGGCTATAAATATTTTGGTCTTTTTTCCCTATGATCTCTTTGGGGTACAAACCTAGCAATGGTATGGCTGGATCAAAGGGCAGGCATTCTTTTAGCCCTCTTTGGGCATAGTTCCAAATTGCCATCCAGAATGGTTGGATCAGTTCACAACTCCACCAGCAATGCATTAATGTCCCAATTTGGCCACATCCCCTCCAACATTCATTACTCTCCCCTGCTATCATTTTAGCCAATCTGCTAGGTGTGAGGTGATACCTCAGAGTTATTTTGATTTGCATTTCTCTAATTATTAGAGATTTAGAACACTTTCTCATATGCTTATTGATAGTTTTGTTTCTTTATCTGAAAATTGCCTAGTAATGTCCTTTGCCCATGTATCGATTGGAGAATGGCTTGATTTTGTGTACAATTGATTTAGCTCCTTGTATATTTGAGTAATTAAACCTTTGTCAGAGTTTTTTGTTATAAAGATTTTTCCCCAGTTTGTTGTTTCCCTTCTAATTTTAGTTGCATTGTTTTTGTTTGTACAAAATCTTTTTAATTTAATGTAATAGAAATGGTTTATTTTACATTTCATAATTTTTTCTAACTCTTGCTTGGTTTTAAAAATCTTTCCTTTCCCAGAGATCTGACAAATATACTATTCTGTGTTCACTTAACTTGTTTATAGTTTCCTTCTTTATATTTAAGTCATTCACCCACTCTGAATTTATCTCGGTATAGGGTGTGAGATGTTGATCTAAACCTAATCTCTCCCATATTGTTTTCAAATTTTCCCAGCAGTTTTTGTCAAATAGTGGATTTTTGTCCCAAAAGTTGGGCTCTTTGGGTTTATCATAGACTGTCTTGCCGAAGTCATTTACCCCAAGTCTATTCCACTCATCCTCCCTTCTGTCTCTTAGCCAGTACCATATTGTTTTGATGACTGCTGCTTTATAGTATAGTTTCATATCTGGTACTGCTAGGCCACCTTCCTTCACATTTTTTTCATTATTTCCCTTGATGTTCTTGGTCTTTTGTTCTTCCAAATGAAGTTTGTTATAGTTTTTTCTAATTCTGTAAAAAAGTTTCTTGATAGTTTATAGATATGGCACTAAATAAGTAAATTAATTTGGGTAGAATGGTCATTTTTATTATGTTAGCTCATCCTACCCATGAGCAATCAATGTTTTTCCAATTGTTTAGATCTAGTTTTAATTGTTTGGAAAGTGTTTTGTAGTTGTTTTCAATAATTCCTGTGTCTCTTTTGGTTGATAGATTCCTAAGTATTTTATATTGTCTAGGGTGATTTTAAATGGTGTTTCTCTAACTCTTGCTGCTGTGATGTGTTGGAAATATATAGAAATGCTGATGATTTATGTGCATTTATTTTGTATCCTGCAACTTTGCTACAGTTGTTGATTATTTCTACTAGCTTTTTAGTTGATTCTCTAGGATTTTTTAAGTAGACCATCATATTATCTGCAAAGAGTGATAGCTTAGTCTCCTCATTGCCTATTTTAATACCTTCAGTTTCTTTTTCTTCTCTAATTGCTACTGCTAGTGTTTCTAGTACAATGTTAAATAATAGAGGTGATAATGTTCATCCTTGTTTCACGCCTGATCTTACTGGGAAGGCTTCTACTTTATCCCTATTGCATATGATGCTTGTTGATGGTTTTAGATATATACTGTTTATTATTTTTAGGAAAGGTCCTTCTATTCCTATACTCTCTGGTGTTTTCAATAGGAATGGGTGTTGTATTTTGTCAAAGGCTTTTTCAGCATCTATTGAGATAATCATGTGATTTTTGTTTGTTAACTTGTTGATATAGTCAATTATGTGGATGGTTTTCCTAATGTTGAACCATCCTTGCATTCCTGGTATAAATCCCACCTGATCATGATGGATAACCCTCTTGATCACTTGCTGGAGTCTTTTTTTTAACATTAATATTTATTTTTTAGAAAAGTTAACATGGGTACATGATTTATGCTCTTACTTTCCCCTTCTCCCCTCAACCCCCCCCCCATGGCCAATATGCATTTCTACTGGTTTTAACATGTGTCATTGATCAAGACCTATTTCCAAATTGTTGATAGTTGCATTGGTGTGGTAGTTTTGAGTCTACATCCCCAATCATGTCTGCATCAACCTATGTGTTCAAGTAGTTGCTTTTCTTCTGTGTTTCCTCTCCTGCAATTCTTCCTCTGAATGTGGGTAGTGTTCTTTACCATAAGTCTCTCAGAATTGTCCTGGTTCATTGCATTGCTGCCAGTACAGAAGTCTAATGCATTCGATTTTACCACAGTGTATTGGTCTCTGTGTACAATGTTCTTCTGGCTCTGTTCCTTTCACTCTGCATCAATTCCTGGAGGTCTTTCCAGTTCACATGGAATTCCTATGAATATTATTCCTTTGAGTGCAATAGTATTCCATCACCAGCATATACCACAATTTGTTCAGTCATTCCGCAATTGAAGGGCATACACTCATTTTCCAGTTTTTTGCCACCACAAAAATCGTGGCTATAAATATTTTTGTGCAAGTCTGTTTATCTATGATCGCTTTGGGGTACAAACCCAACAGTGGTATGGCTGGATCCAAAGTGCAGGCATTCTTTTATAGCCTTTTGAGCATAGTTCGAAATTGCCAGCCAGAATGGTTGGATCAGTTCACAACTCCACCAGCAGTGCATTAATGTTCCAATTTGGCCACATCCCCTCCAACATTCATTACTCTCCCTTCTTTCATTTTAGCCAATCTGCTAGGTGTGAGGTGATACCTCAGAGTTATTTTGATTTGCATTTCTCTAATTATTAGAGATTTAGAACACTTTCTCATATGCTTATTGATAGTTTTGATTTCTTTATCTGAAAATTGCCTATTCATTTCTCTTGCCCATTTATCAATTGGGGAATGGCTTGATTTTTTTTATACAATTGATTTAACTCCTTGTATATTTGAATAATTAGACCCCTGTCAGAGTCTTTTGTTATAAAGATTTTTTACCAATTTGTTGTTTCCCTTCTGATCTTGGCTGCATTGTTTTGGTTTGTACAAAAGCTTTTTAGTTTTATATAATCAAAATAATTTATTTTACATTTTGTAATTTTCTCTAACTCTTGCTTGGTTTTAAAATCTTTCCTTTCCCAGAGATCTGAGAAGTATACTATTCTGTGTTCACTTAACTTGTTTATAGTTTCCCTCTTTATATTCAAGTCATTCACCCACTCTGAATTTATCTTGGTGTAGGGTGTGAGATGTTGATCTAAACCTAATCTCTCCCATATTGTTTTCCAAATTTCCCAGCAGTTTTTGTCAAATAGTGGATTTTTGTCCCAAAAGTTGGGCTCTTTGGGTTTATCATAGACTGTCTTGCTGACATCACTTACCCCAAGTCTATTCCACTGATCCTCCCTTCTCTCTCTTAGCCATTACCATACCATTTTTATGGCTGCTGCTTTATAGTATAGTTTAATATCTGGTACTGCTAGGACACCTTCCTTCACATTTTTTTCATTATTTCCCTTGATATTCTTGATCTTTTGTTATTCCCTGGCTTTTTGGTCATCCTCCTTCTGGTCTGATTTTCTTTGTAGATCATCTTTTGCCTTCTTTGCTTCATTTTCAAGCTGGAACAGTTCTGGCTTTTAAGACTTTATTTTCTTGTTTTAGTTCATGTATTTCCTTTTTTAAATTGTCTTCAGCCTCTCTTGATTGCTTTCTGAGTTCCTGAAGTTCTTGAGTTAATTGAATTTTGAGATCTACAAAAGCCTGTGTCCAATTTGCTGGAACTTCTTCCTCTTCTTATTTTTCATTTCCTTTCTTTTCACTTCCTGGAAAGAAGCCGTCAATTGTCATTTCTTTTCTCTTTTTTTGTTGTTTACACATATTTTTTCCTTTTCTGTTCTGCTAGTTGAAGCAGATGGATTTAATGAACTTTGATGAAAGATCTTCTCCAGCTGGCAATGGAGGTTTTTAGTTACTTTCGCTGCAGTGTATGGGGGAAGGGTGTTGGAGTTTCCCTGCCCTCTGAAGACTTCTTTTCTGTCCAATTGATGGGATTAAGCCTTTTTTGATTGGATTAGTTTGTATTGCTTAATGTGCCCTGAGGCTAAAACCTTGAGAGGGGAAAAAAAAGAAGTTGGGGGACAAGATGGAGTGTTTTTGCTGAGCTGTCTAGCAGTAGGGTCCCCCTGCTCTGTCCTGCTGTTTCCTGGTTTTCTTTCCTCTTGAAGTCCTTTGTTCTCTATCTTGGTTTGATAAAGCCAGGTGGTCTCAGGTTTGGCTCCATCTAAGCTGACATCTTCTTAGCATTTTTGTTGTTTCTCTGGGTTTCTCCAGTCACCTCCCTGGTGCCTGTGTTCAACTTCCTGAGTCCAGAGCCAGCAAGGCCCTCTCTCCAGGCCAGTGTCCCCTTCTGCCTGGAGATTTCAGGGGCTGCTGGAGACTCTGCACAGCGCATGGGGGAGGGGTCCTGGGATTCCCCTTCTATATCCTCAGATTCAACAGTTCAAGAATTCAAGCCTTTTTCTTGCCATACCTCTTGAGCTGTCCAGCAGTAGGGTCCCCCTGCTCTGTCGTGTTGTTTTCTATTTGGTCCTCTTTCTTCTCGAAGTGCATTGTTTTCTGTCTCGGTGTGGAAGGGTGAGGAGGTTTTTAGATTTGTTCCATCTAAGCCACCATCTTCCCAAAATTCCCCATTTGTCTTTTATTAGATAAAAAAGGAGACAAGTTTTTCTTTATCACTTATTATGTGGCAGGTACTATGCTAAGAACTGAGGATACAAATATAAATAAAAGGAAAAGCAGTCCCAGGACTTAGGAAGATAAGAATATATATTCTAATTATTTATTGTATTAATTATATATCATAATATATTATAGATAATTAGTAATTATATATAGAATAGAATATATATTCTCCTGGAGGAATGGAGCTGGGCATTGGGGTCAGGGGGACTGAAGATGAAAATACCTGGTGAGAAAACATGATTATGAGGTCCAAAAGGTGAAAAACAGGGCTTGGAGGGTAATATGAAGGCAGGCCAACCTGAGACCCTTCACAAAAATGGAGGCTCTAGCAGGAATTCACCAAAGTCTGACCTTGTGGAGAAATGTTCCCAGGTGAGTAGGCTACAAGTCTGACCTTGTGGAGAAATGTTCCCAGGTGAGTAGGCTACAAGGTGAAGGTGAGGAGGGTCTAGGCCCTAAGGGAAGTTTTAGGATTAGACAGATGAAGAGGAATGATTTTGAAATCCCAAAAGTTAAGAATAGGGTCAGAATCTCTTTCCAGGTTTAGTTGGGATTTTTTCTTCTATAATTGTGAATTATATCTTCTGCCTTTTTCTTTCTTTCTTTTTCTTTTTATATGGTGTGGCTTTCTTTTATATACAGGTCACACATTCACCTGAAGCTCATTATAGTATATGGCATTAATGCTGGTCTAACCTAATTTCTGCTATGCTGTGTAGTATACAGAATTGGGGTGATATAGTTTTTTCTAGTTTTGGCTGAGTTCCAAAAGCTGTTAGGGGTTTGGAATCTTGAGGAAAGACAGTTGGCTGGATCTTCCGTGGAAGGAGGTTGTCAGTCAGCCAAGCTGCCTTGATTACCTAGCTTTAATATTGAAATTTAGCCTAGCTTTGACATATTTACTTAAGAAATTATTATTTTAGATAAACCCTTTATATCTTCCTTTCCTAATACCGTCCCTGCCTTCCCTCCCTTACCTTATATGTCTGTGGAGTTAATAAGGAGAGTAATTAGAGAGGAGTTAAATCTGTGAAGGGTTACCTAATTGACAGCATTAGTTATAGGTTAGTCAGTCATCATTTATTCCCTTTAGATAGCAATAGCACTTGGTAAAGCTGAGTTTAAAGGCAGGTCCTTACTCAGACTCCATCTTTGCTTCCCTTACCCCACCTGAGGTTCCTGAGACAACTGATAGGGCTTTCCTTTGATCCACCTTCCTAACAAACATCCTTCAAAGAAAATAAACCCTTTTGTGTTTCAACAGCCCTATTAGTATAATTTGTCTGTTAGTTATCAAGAGGGAAGAAGAGGGAAAGAAACAACATACTCTGGGCTTAGAGGGAAGCTGGGGCATCCATCTTGGAGGAAGGTGTTACTTCAAAACAAGTCCCTTCCTGTGAAATTAACTAAAGCCTGTTTGTTAATTTCAGTCTAGTCTATTTCCCTCAGCTTGTGTTTGAGTCTAAGTCCCAGTCTGTAAGCCTGCTGTGTTTGTCTGTTTAGTTTAATTTCTCTTCTCCCTGAAGATCTCTGTTTCCCTTCTGTGTTATACTCCTGACTTCAGTCCTATTATGCCCTGAATCTTCTTTAATCCCAGCCTACCTGTAACCGAGATTACCCACTTAGCAAGTCTCCAACCTCCTCCTTTCAAATTCCCTTATTCCACACACCTTTCCTCAAATTACCCACGTAACAGCTGCTTTCAAATTTTCCAAGCGGTTTTTGTCAAATAAGTGGTCTTTATAACTGGCATCATTAGATTTACTTAATCCTGTGCTCCTGGAGTTCAACTTTTTCTGGGTTTTTTATTCTAATTCTTTCCACTGATGGATTTTCCCATTTTTTAACTAGCATCAATTAGTTTCGGTAACTACTGCTTTTTACTATGGTTGAGAATGGGTATCACTGGATAATATTCTCTTTTTTTCCATTATTTCCTTCAAGACCCTTGGCTTCTATGTTTGTTAGTGCCTATAAAGGTCCAAAGACTGTTTTATAATTTTTTTTAGTTTGACTTACCCAATTATAATATTTACTTTCCTCTATTTTTTCTGAATGTGTAAAATGACTTTTTGCTTTTATTATTCAGTGGGTTAATTGAGGTAACAAGAATTTATTAAGTACTTAGTATGTTCCTGATTCTGTGTTAAGTGCTAAGGATACAAATACAAGCTAAAAAAGAAAATTAGACCCTGTCTTTAAAGGGTTTATATTCTAACTAGGGAAGATATCTATAAATACAATATTTGCAACATCTTTTCCTTGCATGGCAAAGAGCCTGTATGCTTTTCCCAAACCATAAGCTATACCTTCATGTCATCTTAAGCTTTTTTCTCTATAAATCTAATGCTTTCTGGAACATGAAATTCAAAACCAAAGGTGCATGTCACCTATAGGTAATTTTGTTATTTCATTCTAAATTCTCTCCATAAATTTCCCTAGACAATCTCTTTTGTACTTCTTCCTAGTCTGCATGTGAGTGTTTCATGGATGACTTCTTAGTCTATATTTCCAGCCCCAACTTTTCTAGTTTCACATCCACATTTTCATTTACTTCCTATTCTTCATCTAGATGCTCTTTAGTGTTTCAAACTTATACTCAATATTGGATAAACATCAACCCTTGTAAATTTGCTCTACCTTTTTTTCTTTTCTATCTTTGTTAATCCCAACCACATTCTCCTAGTCAGGAAGCTATGGGGTCAATTTTGATTCTTCCCTCTCCATTTTCCCTGTAACTAAATTAGTTCCTCTGTCCCATTAAATGCTATTTCCATACTCTCACAGTCACTGCCTATTACTGACTTCAAGAACTCATTATCACTGGCCTAGGCTAGGCTCCTAAATTGATTGTTGACTTCCAATTTCTCTTAATTTCAATCCATCCTAAACACAAAGCCCAAAATTTATCTTAAACACAATTTGATTTTGTTTCTCTCTTGTTTAAAAATCTTCCATGACTTCCCATTGCCTATAAGAGACCCAAATCCTTAGCTTGCTATTTAAGGTCCTTTGTAATCTGCCCCAAGTCTACCACACAGGATTGATGTGAACAAAGTACTTTGTGATGCTTAAAGCTTTTTAGTAGTATTACCTTTTCTATAGTAGTTCCTTTTACTTCCTCTTATGCATGCTATCTTCCAGCCAAACTAGACTACTTGTTCCCCCAAATTCATGACTTTGTTTATGCCCAGAACCTACTTTATGCCTCTATGCCCAGAACTTACTTTCTCCCTATCTCCACCTAGCCAAACTGTAACCATGCTTTAAAATCTAGCTCCAATGTCATCTACTCCAAGAAGCTGTTTCTGATCTTTGCACTGGAAAATAACCTCTCAGAACCTCCATGACACTTTGGAACTTGCTTGTAGCATATGTCATATTCTATTCTGCTTTATATCATTGTTATATGTATAAATGCAATGTCCCTTACAATAGTGTAAATCAGTGATACCAAACTCAAATAGAAATAGATACCACTTACCTATACCTAAGGATTCCTATGAGCCTTGGGAAACCACGTATTAACCTTGTCTGCATTCTACTATATGCTTATTTGGTTCACTAAATATTGTCCAATTACATTTTTAACTGGTTTGGTGGTCTCAATGCTGCCAAGATGTAGGTTTGTTAAGTTTATTCAGTCAGAGATCAGATCCTGTTCATCTTTCTATCCTTCAAAGTAGGAAATTACGTTCCAGAAAGAAAATCTAAGCACTGGAACAAGTGCCAATAGATATTCTTCAGCTTATTTGTTTTACCCCACAGGTTTTTTTGTGAAATTCAATTCATTGTAATAAATATTTAGAAAGATAACCATTCATAGAAATGAATTGAATTCCACAGAAAGAATTTGGGTATTTAAAGAGATGATCTCTTTGTAGTATCTTTTAGTTGTAGAGAAGTACATTTTAAAATCATGTCTAAAATATCCAACATCAATAATATGGAAATAGGTCTTCATAGATGACACAGGAAGAAACCGGTGGAAATGCGCGTTGGCTACTGAGAGGTGGGGGGATGGGGAGAGAGAAAGAGCAAGAACATGAATCATATAACCATGGAAAAATTTTTTTCTAAAAAATAAAATATCCAACATATCTTATTCTTTTAAAACGTTTTTATTTATCTTATTAAATGTTTATTAATTGCATTTAAAAATTTTAAACATCATTTTTTAAAAATTTGAGTTCCAAATTCTCTACCTCTTTCCCTTTCCCTACCCTTTGAGTAGGTAAGCAATATATTGAATATACTTATAAAGTCATGCAAAATGTGTTTCATTAGCCATGGTTTTTTTTTTAACCCTTGCCTTCTATTTATGGATTGATACCAAGTATAAATTTCAAGGTAGAAGAGTGGTAAGGACTAGCCAATGCGGGTTAAATGACTTGCCCAGATTCACACACCTAGGTGTATCTGAGTCCAGATTTGAATCCAGGCCTTTATGACTCCAGGCCTGGCGCACCTTCCACTATGGTACCTAGCTGCCCTATAGTAGCCATATTATAAAAGAAAAAGATAAATGAAGTGAAACATGTACACTTCAATCTGCACTCAAAAGTTCATTAGTTCTCTCTCTGGAGGTGGATAGCATTTTCCATCATGGATCCTTTGGAGTTCTCTTGGATCATTGTCTTGATCAGAATAGGTGAATCTTTCACAGTTGATCATCATTACAATATTGCTGTTATTATATACAGTGTCCTCCTGGTTCTGCTCATTTTACATTGCATCCAAATCTGCCAAAGTTTTTTTTGAAACCATCTTCTTCATCATTTCTTATAGCACAATAGTATTCCATCACAATCATGTACTACAACTTGTTCAGCCATTCCTCAACTGATGGGGACCCCTTTGTTTTCCAATTCTTTGGGACCACAAAAAGCCGCTATTTAAGGTTTTGTAAATATACATCTTCAGCTCTCCCTCCCTGCCCCTTTTTAAAAATCTCTTTGGGATAGACCTAGTAATGGTTTTGCTAAGCCAAAGGGTATGCACAGTTTTAAAGTCCTTTGGGCATAGTTCCAAATTGTTTTCCAGAATGTTTGGACCAGTCCACCACTCTACTAATAGTGCATTAGTGTCCCAATTTTTCTATATCTGTTGCTGCAATTGTCAGTTTCATTTTCTATCATGTTAATCAGTCAGAAAGGTATGAGGTAGTATCTCAGAGCTGTTTTAACTTGTATTTCTCTAATCAAGAGTCATTTAGAGCATTTCTTCATATGACTATTTGCTATATTGATACTTTGCTTTCTTTTTCTGAAAAGTTTGTCCATCTCCTTTGACCATTTACTAACTGGGGATTAGTTCATATTTTAAAGTTTAGCTTAGTTCTCTATATATTTGAGAAATGAGACCTAATTTGGGCTGTATTAGTTTTGTTTCTGCAAAACATTTTTAATTTTGTGTAATAAAATTATCCATTTTATTTTCTGTGATCCTTACTATCTCATTTAGTCATAAATTCTCTCCTTATCCATAGACCTGACAGGTACATTTTTCTATGCTCCTCTAATTTTTTATCATCTTTTATGTCTGGATCATCTTTACATTTTGGCCTTATCTTGGTATAGGGTGTGAGATGTTGGTCTATGCCAATTTTTGCCACACTGCTTTCTAGTTTCCCAAGCAATTTTTGATAAATGGTGAGTTTTTGCCCTAAGAGGCCTAGCTGTCAATCCATTGAGCCACCTAGGTGCCCCCCCCATCACTCTATTTCTTAGCCAGTCCCAAATGGTTTTCATCATTATCATTTTGTAATATAGTTTTGAAATTTGGTATTGTTCTACCTTCCTTCATGGTTTTTTTCCCACTGATTCCTTGATGCTGTTTCCACTGTACCACCTAAATGCCCCTTGTATTACTCTGCTGTCCCAATATTATCCATTGTCTTAAAATATTACTTAGTCATATGGGATTATTTTTTCTTACCCTGAAATTCTCAAGTCATTTTCCAAAATTATTTCACCTATAGAGAAATTAAATTAAAAACAAGAACATTATTAAGTCAGGCTAAAATGGTAAAAAGATGGAATCTCTTTTTCTTTATTCATTTCTTATTTATTTAGTTGAGAATTCCCTGTGGATACTTCATATATTTTGGGCTACTTTAACTTACATACTAAAATGGACTGTTTCCACTGTTTCATGTGAAAATATTTTATAGCAATCAAAGAAAAAAAGCAACAACTTTATGGTTTCATGTTTTGACTTATGATCTAAGGATTTTATTACTTTTATGTTGAAATATATTTATGTTGTATTTATATTGAAATATATTTATGTTATATGGTCTGACTCTCCAAATAAAAAGCTTAAAAATCTATTTTTATGCTTTATCTCCAAAGTGAGATATGTGTACCTGAGATGTTATACAATGATTAGGAAGAAAGTACTAAAAGTAAGGAGGTGAGTATGGCGGTTTAGCATGCTTGCAGTTATTGTCTGTCTCTTATCATTCTCCCTTCCTTTGCTGGTCCCTAGTGTGGTGAGTTTCCCTGTCCTACCGGTACGCTGACAAGCAGGTGGGCAGTCATCCTCTGCTCCCACCTTGTGTTTCCCTGGCTCAGGATATGTGAATGAAGAACAGGCACCCTATCACCTCATAATTCTCTCCTCATCCACACACACCCTGCCCATCCTCCACTGGGTCTGGCAGGAACTACAACCTGGAGATCAAGAGGAACAGGGATAGCAGCTCCATAGCAGGGAAATATGCCATATCTATTATGACCTGAGTTAGATGGCACAGTGGATAGAGTACTGGAACTGGAGTCAGGAAAATCTGAGTTCAAATCCAACCTCACGCTTATTAGCTATGTAACCATGACCAAGTCACTGTTGAACAACAACAAATTAAGATCTAAGAGATTATCACAACTGCAGCTGACAATGGGCAGTAGCTAGTGCCTCTTTATATAATTCAGCAGTAGTTAAAGTCTGCATCTTATTGTTCAGCAGAAATATGATTTGATTCCTGTACTAGAATAAATCCCACTCTTTCCACTGGCCTAGACATGGCTGCCAGATAGAACTAAGTATGTGTAGAAGATAACTGTGCTAGAGCTAGAGTACAACTCTGAGGTTATTGAGGGACGAGTATACAAGATATCAGAAAAGGAGAAAGACAACACAAGTATCCAAAAAACTCATACCTTGTTAATACTGGGAAAAAGTGACTAAGAGAACATGAATAACCATCAACCGATATGCCTACTCTACTCTATGCAAAATATTTATGAGAGTCATTCACATAAGAATTGTAGGCATCCTCAATGAGTTTTTAGAAAGGGAACAGAGTTTTGCAAGTAATAGTCAAAAATGGATTCCACCTTTATAAAACCTGAAAGGTTTAAGGAATAGCATCCAAATGGGTTTACTGTTTATGAACTACAAAAAAAATTTTTTGATCTGGTAGAACTAAACACTATCTTACATGCCTTTTAAAGCAAAGTGTCTCCCATCCATATAACAAAAGCTCATTCATGATTCTTTGGAAGATATAATCACATTATCCTGATCAGTGACCATCTAGGCAAACAAACAAATAAGTCAATGAATAAATGAATTTTTAAAAAATGAAAGCAAAGGCCTATTTTTTCAATACTAATGTTTTACCCATGTTTCTCTCTGGCAGAAATATTTGGAAAATCACTGCTTTTGAAGGACAAAAGATGAGGACATAGAGGATAACTGAAAGATGCATGGTTGGTGTGACTAGACTATAGCACATGACCACTGAGGAATTCTAAAGAAGAGGAGTAAAGGACAACAATAAGAAATTGTAGGGCAAGGAGAAAAGAAGTGTGATCACAAGATAACACTTGGCAAGAAGGAAGGATGACAATATACAGAGTCCTTACTGGTACCATTAAGTTGTTGGGAGAAAATGAAATTAGTCTCCAGCAAGTTGGACACCCAACCTGGTGGCAAGGGTACCCTCTGATGAACTTTTAGAAGATTATAGACAAGCGTCAAACAGGATGGAAAACATTACAGATGGATTGTAATCTGCATCATTGGAGGGAACTCCCTAAACAATAAGCTCACAGATATAAATGTGAGAAAGATATAAATGCATGTATCGCACTAATGAAATAATAAGGAATGAACACAAAGAACATGCAGCCCAAAGTAAAGGTCTCTTGCAAACTGACCAATTCCATTGCAACAAGTTATCTGGAATAGTTGATGCTAACCTTGTGGACAGTTATTTTTCTATTGAGAATATGATGGAGGTACACAACAAAAGCAAATTGGACCAAATCCCTCGGTGCTTTTCCAAATGATTCAGAATCCTGCTGGTTGGGCAAACCTGAAAAAACTCCAAATTTGGGAATTCTAGGATTTGAATTGATTATATGGATGACACAGCTCAAAAATACATAAATGCTTTCTTTATTATTGCTATAAAATGATTCAGCACTTAACAATAGTATGCTGAGTACTTCCTTTCCCTCAAAAGAACTTGGTTAATTAATCCATACCCTATTTCCACTGTCCTTCCTGAGTCCTCCTGCCTATCCTATCCCTTCTTCTTCAAGTCACCTGAAATTTTAGCTAATTATGTACTAAATGATCGTGTTATTATATGATTTGTAGTCAGATCACATGAATAATAGTAATTTTTAAGAGATGGGTTTGGGGAAACCAGCTGGGTTTCTGAGTGGTTGTGGCTAAGCCCAACTCCTCTTCATAACTTCAAAACTGCCAACTGCAAGGCAACTAGGTAGCTATTGAAAAGAGTGCCAGGCCTGGAGTCAGAAGGCCCTGGGTTGAAATTTGGCCTCAGACAGTTCCTGGCTTTGTGACCCTCATAATCACTTAAACACCAGTTGCCTAGCCCTTACCGCTTTTCTGTCGTAATTGGAATTTATATTTAGTATTGTTTCTAAGACAGAAGGTAAGATTTTTTTTTAAAAAAACCTACAACTATTATAATCAACTAAAATCCTCATAAAGAAAATTTCAAAGAAAAATGACTGAACTCAAGAAGTGAGTTAAGTAAAAAGGGAATAAATGTTTTTGGGGAAAATAGAAAGGTAGAGAGAGATCATCTTGTTATTTTTCCTCTTTTTGTATAAGTAACCACATTTTGGTACTCCCATCATCTCTGACTCTAAAATAGGGAGATAGCTACTCTTGACTGTCCTTGAACTTTAAAGATATTTCCATCCTAGTTTTTGCTACTTGGCTACTAAAACTTTTGGTTCTATATCTAAAAATGTAGACTAGTCCAACGGTCAGGCCAAAGCTAACAAAAATTAGTCATCGTTCTTGAATCCCTGAAAGGATGGAGGTAAGAGAGATAAGTTGCTTTCTTTTTCTTTTTCTTTTTTTTTTTAACCCTTAACTTTTATGTATTGGCTCCAAGGCAGAAGAGTGGTAAGGGTAGGCAATGGGGGTCAAGTGACTTGTCCAGGGTCACACAGTTGGGAAGTGTCTGAGGCCAGCTTTGAACCTAGGACCTCCCATCTCTAGGCCTGACTCTCAATTCACTGAGCTACCCAGCTGCCCCTTTTTCTTTTCCTTTTTTTTTTCCTTTTTAAAATTTTTTTATAGGTTGCTTTCTTAAATGAGTATTACTCTGGCCATGTGTATATATGTGTCTTTGTGTTTCTTGAAGAAACTTCCACTTGCAATGGACAAGAAGTTGTTTTTTTAGACATGTAAGTTTGACAGTTTATGGAATTATTTGCCTAATATGAATCTAGGGGAAATTTAGTCTATTTCCCTTAGATCCCTAGAAACAATATAACGCCTTTAAAATATCTTTTAATAGTGTAGAGCAGTGGTTCCCAAACTTTTTTGGCCTACCGCCCCCTTTCCAGAAAAATATTACTTAGTCCCCTGGAAATTAATTTTTTTTTCTAAATTTTAGTAGCATTTATAGGAAAGATAAATGCACCTGTGGCCATCACCACCTCCCTAGATCACTGCAGCACCCACCAGGGGGCAGTGTGTTATTTAGAATTTCTGGGGTTCTATTTAGAAATATTAAGCCTCAACATATGTAGATATATGACAAACTTCCTGTGGACATGTGGGGGACTTCGAAATTACATTTCCCATGGTCCAATGGGTTTCCTGTTTTCGATGACGTCTTCAATATAAAGCCTGGCTTTAAATATTGAGAAGTTGGTTTTGACTTCCTCTTTGCTACCTGAGTGTGCATTCTCTCTTTTGGTACGAGGCAGCCAGGTGGAGGGAAGAAAATGCCGGGAGTTTTGAAATAGCTTTTATCAGGTGCATGGTCTTATATATTTTACCAACATGGCCATGGTAATTAAAATATTACTTTTCCTCATAATATCAGCCTTTATCATTTTTAATCATTACAGCGGTGGCGCCCACTTTGGGAATCACTGGTTTAGAGGAAGGCTGAAGCAAAGTGGTCAACTGGAAAGAAAATCTCCGTACCATGTATCTTTTTAATCATTTTTTTTTAAACCCTTGTACTTCGGTGTATTGTCTCATAGGTGGAAGATTGGTAAGGGTGGGCAATGGGGGTCAAGTGACTTGCCCAGGGTCACACAGCTGGGAAGTGGCTGAGGCCGGGTTTGAACCTAGGACCTCCTATCTCTAGGCCTGACTCTCACTCCACTGAGCTACCCAGCTCCCCCCCCCCCCCCCATGTATCTTTGATAAGGGTTTTATATCTAAGATATGTGGACAACTAACAGAAATATATAAGACTACAAGACATTCCTCAATCAGTAATAGTCAAAGAATATAAACAAGCAATTCTTTGAAGAATTGCAAACTATTAATAGCCATAAGAAAGTGTCCCAAATCACTTATAAGAAAAAGGCAAATTGAACCAACCCTGAGATTTCATCTCATACACCAGTAAATTGGAAAAGATAACACCATCATCCCACCATGCACGTCTTTTAGCCACTTATAGCCAGAAGTAAGTCTCTCTGCCCACTCTTCCATCTCCTACATTTTCGTGCAGTGGACAAGAAAGAGACAGAGACTATCTGCTTGCACAACTCTGTACAATATACTATGTACAACCTACTAGAAAGAGCAAATATAAGTATACTCTATGACACTAATTACATTTGTAATGAACTCCACAGTGCTCATCACTGGGAAGGAAGAATGCCTTTTATGACTTTATAATCTTATTTATATTGCTCTCTAATCTGCCCATCACTATGTGTTTAGAAACAAGAATCTTTACCTGAAAATTGCCTGTCTGCCCCAGGAGGGGGGAAAGGAAGGGAAGTAGAGATAAGTGCAAGCATATAACTTAGGAAAACTTGTGTGGAAATTTGTTACTACATGTAATTGGTAAAAAAAAAATTGAAGCTAAAAATTTTTTTTAAAAGAATTTTTATCTGAGAACACAAACCAGAAAATTGGCTTAAAGTTTAAGAGAAATGTTATATTACAAAAGATGTCTAGTTTAGCTTTTGATTAATCTATTATTGCCTTTTCTATTTATTACTGTTGCAATTTTGATGTAGTCATAATTGTTCACCGCTATGAAAATTAACTTTATTTCAGATGGCTCACAAAATCGCATGTGACAAAAGTTCACCTAGAGCCGTATTCTAGCGTTTTTATTCAATCAATATAGGCCTAGAATTTCAAAAACATTTTATGAGAAAAGTCCAATTACATGATCACCAAATTATATTATTGCATGATCAGTTAGGGTTTGGTAATGTTAGTTTGAACTGTAAAGTGGAAGCTATAATTCTAGCAAACAACTATTTACCAAAATGTGATCTACAAGCTATTATCTCAACATAAGGATAACATTTCCAAAAACAAATTGTCCTTTGTATCTATGTACCTTTATGTAATGAAACCACGAAATTTCAGCAATGTTTACTAAAAATGAAAATTTTCCTGGTCTTATTGAATGGAGGTATAATGGTAAAATTGTATCTGCATTTTGAATTTTACTTAGTCTACACTGGACTTAAGATAGAAGGTAACAATTTATAATCAATATTTTTCTAAAACACAAGATAATAAAACTATGAACTATATACAGTCATTCTTAAATCATGATGTGTGATGATAAATCCTTATTGGCAAGGAGCAATGTAATGTACCTAACCCTGACCATCCTGAGAATATCTGAAGCATATTAGAAAATGTAACCTGGGGGTAACTAGGTTGCTCAGTGAATTGAGAGCCAGGACTAGAGACAAGAAGACCTGGATTCAAATCAGGCACTTCCTAGCTATGTGATCCTGGGCAAGTCACTTAATCCCCATTGCCTAGCCCTTACCACTCTTGCTTTGGAACCATTACAATAGTACCAATTCTAAGATGGAAGGTAAGGGTTTAAAAAAAGTAGGCTAACTTTATGGTTTAGGGAAGAGATTTTGTATCTTGAATTATTTTTATTTTAATGTCCTTTGGTTCTAGTTGATTCCTCTACCATATGTAGAATACCTCTATTGTTTTATCATATTTCCTGATATTTGCTTATTAATAGCAATTGTGTAGTATTGCCTTCTCCTTAGAACAAGAAGTGCATAGCACCTACACCAAAGTGTTAAAAAAATGTAAGCAAATGTAAACAAGGATGCTTTTTGAGGTGTGGAACAGAACATTATTATTTTAAGTCTTAAAATATTTGTATTTGGTTTATTAGATTCTTATTTTGCCATTCAGACACTTATTTTCCTTATGTTATTAAAGAAAGTATAAAGTGAAAAAAAAGAAATTATGAAGTTATACACTCCAAAGTCTCTTACTTTCCCCATCTACTAATGATAAAATGTTGAAAAATAGGTCAAAATGAGGAAAGAGTAGACTACCTTTAAAACCTTGGGTACGATAAAGTTTTTTGAATGCTGTTAAGATATTTATTGTGCTAAGAGACTTTTCATTCCCAGGACCAGAATCTCCATCCCAGGTCAATGAGGAGAGAGGTGGCCCCAAAGACTGCAAGTCAAAAAGCCTTGTCAGGTACTCCAGACCATCATCAAGACTTTAAATTTGGATTCAAAGGTTCTGCTTTATAAGATTCCCTCTGCTCTAAAGGATGGTTAAAGTTAGGGGTTTAGCCATTTTCATATCATGGGCCACATTAGCAGTCTGGCAAAGTCTGCCATGGATGCCTTCCAGAAAACTGTTTTTTTTTAATGCATAAAGTGAAATACATAGGATTACAAAGGAAACAATTATACTGAAAGATAGTTATCAAAATACTGAAAAAATGAGTCCACGGGCCCCTGGTTAAAAACTTTTTCTCTAGAGGGTGATATTAAAATAGACAGCAGAGAGCTTGTACTGGGGTAACTTACTCCCTGCCAGAGCATTTTATAAAAAGAAAGAAGAAAAGAATTTAATATGAAAGAGACATTGTCAATTTGCTACTTTGAATGAGAACTGTTCTCATTTTGAGTTGAGTCTACCACTTTTGGGGCAAAATCTCTTAATGCTATTTCTTTATTTTTATGATTGCTACATTTAAAAATGGATGTTTATTTGAAATGTATTATAAATGATGGGTTGTATGCACTATACATTCAGGGTAATGCCAGTATACCTGGAGAAAATTCTACTTAAAGTGTTTAAAAGACCTTATCTGAAGTCCAACTACACAAAATATATTTTCAATGTTGTATTATCATATACTGTGTTAGAACTATAAAATAATCCCACTGTCTTTTATTATTATGATCTGGTTTAACAACTATATCCTATTCTAAGATGTTAGCAATGGAAATTATTGTGAGAGGTAGATTCTCTTGATTACTTTAATGCAGGTCAATTGTTCTAGTTGACATTTTAGCAATTTATCATGCAAGAAAACATGCTAACAGCTGCCCATATGAACTGCTGCCTAGGACTTCTAAATCTTACAGGCAGTTACAGATGGTTGTAGATTTCTAGGGGAAATTGGAAACAAAAGCAATGCAAAGGCAAATTTTTGGTCCTTGCTGACTCAGTTTCCCCTTGTGCTTTTTACCCTTAGAACTGGAAAACATCCCATATGGACTTGGCTCTTTGCATATGTTAAATTATGAGGAAAAAAGTAGCTGTTTGAAGGTATTTTCTAACCTTTACCTAGAATCAAACAGAATTAAGCATGCTTTACTCCTAAACAGTTATTAAAGCTTAGTCTGAAATTTGAAGACAGACCTTAATGTAAAATAATCTTACTGTAAAAGAATCCCTGTGAGGTTTTATAGCTGCTGCCATGTAGGGCCCTCAGTTTCACTTGGTCCATTGGATGCTAAATCCTACTACTCCAGCCTCCACTAATCCTAGCTTAGCCATCCATGGCTATGGCCAACCCCATCGTGTTCCTCAGTATTAGTGTCAATAACAAGCTTCTGGACCAAGTTTCTTTTGAGGTATTTTCAGACAAGTTTCTACAGATAGCAGAAAACTTCCATTCTCTGAGCACTGGAGAAAAGGGATTTGGTTACAAGGGATTCTGCTTTCACAAATTCATCCCTGGGTCCATGTGCCAGGATAGTGACTTCACACCCTATATTTGCACTAGAATGAAGCAAGTCCATTTATAGAGAAATTTGCCAATAAAGACTTAATCCTGAAGCAAATTGATCCTGGCAATTTATCCATGGCAAATGTTGGGACCAACATATGTTGCTTCCAATTTTTCATCTGTACTGCTAAGATTGATTGACTGGACAAGTAAGCATGTGGCATTGGGCCAGGTGAAAGAAGGCATGAACGTGGAAGAAGGCATGAACATAGTAGAAGCCACACTCCAGTTCCTGGGATGACAGGAGCACCAAGATCACCACTGCTGTCTGTAACCAACTGTCAGAAGTTTTTACTTTTTGTCTTAATCGGCAAACCAATCTTCTATAGAAGGGGATACCACTCCTAACCCCAACCAGCTCTCATAAGCTTAATTCTTGTACTTTCACTTGTTTCAATTCTCTTTGAATTTCCTTTTCCTTCTACAAATCTGATTGTATTATAGAGCTAAGTTTATTATTAGTAAATAAAAACTAAACTACATGCACCCATATCTTTCTGACTAGGAAATGCTGTAAGATGAATTTCACTCTCACTTTCTGCCTTTAATCTAATAGAGATGGAAATACAGAGGTAAAATAATTTCCTTATAAAAATCAAGCATCTCCTAATTGTACATACCAAAGCTCAAATGATCCCCTGTGCTCAAGAATGCTAATGTGGGATATGGTTTCACTAAAGAAACATATCAGATGCACCATGAATTAAACTGAGGGGATGGTCAGAGCTCTGAATCCAAGAGAACTTTGCTCATCCTCCCATCCAAAGCCAAATTTAACTTGAGAATAAATATAAACAAAAGGGAAATGATTACAACTGAAATAATTAGAGGGAATTTTTTAAAAATTTCTTTTTGTAAGTCCTAAAGTAAAGTTTGAACTGTTCTACATGCAAAACAAATTGGGAAACCTAAAAAGTTTGTAAAACAAAGCAGATCATTTCACCTTTTCCCCTTTCTTGCTTTATGATCTTTGTAAACATACAGAATGGTTTTTCTAGAGCCAAATGTTCTATTGAATATGTATTTGTATGTAATTTAATATTAGGCATGAATTAAAGTCATTCCACGTCAGATAGCAGATACTGCTTCGATCACAGTAATGATAGAGATGCCCATTTTATAGCATGGATTACATGGGAAATTGCAAGACTTTGGAGACATTCTAGTAACAGTAGGATGATAAGTTAGAACTCAAGAATAAGATAGCTAACATTTATGCTACTGCTGATGCTCTTATGAACAATGGGAATGCCAAGAAAAGAAAGCATGACATCTCTTCTACAAATACCAGATTTAACTCCAGAAACCTATAATAAAAATGATCTCCAAACTACAGAGGAGACTGCACTGAACTATGCTTACATTCTAATGAAATGTATTAAGTTTGTTTGTCAACAGCTATCCCAACAGATATCCAAAATTCTGCTCTGATTGACATCCTTTGCTACAAACTCTGAAAAATATGCATAAGCTTTTTTCAAGCCCAGAAAAGAACAACTATTTTTTTGAACAACTCTTTCCATAGCAATGTGTGTCTAAATCTTCTGTACTACTTTAATAAATGTCTACTGTTCTGCTACAAAGCAATAAATGATATTTTTTTTTTACCAAAAGGAGCAAGAAATCTCTAGAAGGGGGAAAAATTGTACGTAATCAGCTAGACCCCAAAAGAAAAAAACAATTACCACAATCAACAGAATGGTCTAGAAGCTCAATAAAGGAAATAAGGGAAAATATAACCACTATATGGATGGTAATAGAATTTTAAGGAAGAACTCAAACCATAGCCAGCAGTTTAGAACTATTGTAATTAGAAAAAAAATTTTAAACATTTCATGAAAAAGACGACGGATAAAAAAAATTTTTAATGCCATGTGAAAGAGCAAATAACAGAAATGAATTAGCAAAACTGGAAGGACACAAAGTTTCTATGAATCAAAGTAAAAAAAAACAACATAAAAAGGTTCCAGGTTAAGATGGCGGCAGAGTAAGAAGCAGCTCTTAACCTCTCCTGACCAAAATACACAAAACTCCTCAAGGGGACATAAAAACAAGTCCAGACGAACGGAGGAACCCCACAACAGGGCACAGCGTGGAAGGTACGTGGAATCAGGGCATTTCCATGCTATAAAGGGGTGAAACAGCTCTCACTAAATCACGGGCTGAGCAACCATCCCACCCCCACCCCCTCCACACACACCACCTATAGCACCGAAGCCAGCTAAAAAGAAATAGAGCAAGTTTGGGGCACCCATCGAGTCATTGGCAGCTCTGGGGCCTGTTCCTGGGAGCAGCAAGATTTAGGACCCCAAAAAGCTAAAGAACCCACACGAACTCTGAGCACGGGAGCAGGACGCAGAGCGCGGGAGCAGACCGCAGGCGCGGGTGGAGGCAGACACAGCCGCGAGCTACGGCTCTGAAACCCTGAGTGGGGAACCAGTGCAAATGGGTATATGACTATGGAAGCAGCGCCCTGAGACTTGTAAAGAAACCTCCTGCAGAGGATCAAGCAAGGGGGACCACCAGGGGGCTTGACCTTGGAATGGTCTAAGATGATATGGGGGGGTGGGAAAGAGGAGGATGAATGGAGGGGGACACCAGGAGAAACTTGAGAGAATAAGAAAAATAGGATAATCCATTACACAAAAAGAGGGCATGGGATGGGGAGGGGACAAATACTATTATAAGTAGGAGAGGAAGAGAGCATCAAGAGGTAATATTTAAACCTTACTCTCATCGTAATCAACTTGGAGAGGGAAGAGTAGCTATACTATCTATTGGGATATAAAACTCTATCTAACCCTACTGAGAAAGTCAGAAGGGATAAACCAAGGGTAGCAGGGGAGAGGGGAGGTAAAAAAAAGGGGGGGGGAGAAGAAGGGGGAGGGAATTTATTAGGCCTTCAAAACAAAAAGAGGGGAATAATAAGGGAGGGGGTAGAAAGAGAAGTTAGTCAAGGGAGGGGATAAGGGATAGGGTCTTAATAGCAAACCACTGGTTTAAAAGGAAATAGTTTAAGGAGAAGGGGTAGGAATAGGGGAGGATACGAAAATGTCAGCGAATGCACAACTTATAATTATAACTCTGAATGTGAATGGGATGAACTCGCTCATAAAACGGAAGCAAATAGCAGAGTGGATTAGAAACCAAAATCCTACCATATGTTGTCTACAAGAAACACATATGAGACAGGTGGACATACACAAGTTTAAGGTTCAGGGCTTGAGCAAAATCTTTTGGGCGTCAAATGAGAAAAAGAAGGCAGGAGTGGCTATTATGATTTCTGACAAAGCCAAAGTAAAAATAGATATGATTAAAAAAGACAGGGAAGGTCATTACATCCTGATTAAAGGCAGTATAAACAATGAGGAAACAACACTGCTCAATATGTACGCACCAAGTGGCATAGCATCCAAATTCATAAAGGAGAAACTGGCAGAGCTCAAGAAGGAAATAGATAGTAAAACCATACTAGTGGGAGATCTAAATATTCCTCTTTCAGATCTAGATAAATCAAACTGAAAAATAAATAAGAAAGAGGTAAGAGAGGTGAATGAAGTCCTAGAAAAATTAGATTTAATTGATATGTGGAGAAAAATAAATAGGGAGAAAAAGGAATACACCTTCTTTTCAGCTGCACATGGCACATTCACAAAGATTGACCATATTATAGGGCATAGAATCATTGCAAACAAATGCAAAAGAGCAGAAATAATAAATGTAACCTTCTCAGATCATAATGAAATAAAAATAATAATTAGTAAGGGCACCTGGACAGGAAAATCAAAAACTAATTGGAAATTAAATAATATGATTCTCCAAAACCAATTTTTCAAAGAAGGAATCATAGAAACAATCAACAATTTCATTGAAGAAAATGACAATGATGAGACATCCTACCAAACTATGTGGGATGTGGCCAAGGCAGTACTCAGGGGGAAATTTATATCCTTGAATGCATATATTAACAAATTAAGGAGGGCAGAGATTAATGAATTGGGTATGCAACTCAAAAAACTAGAAAGCAAGCAAATTAAAAACCCCCAGATGAAAACTAAATTAGAAATACTAAAAACCAAGGGAGAAATTAATAAAATCGAAAGTAAAAGAACTATTGAATTAATAAATAAGACTAGAAGCTGGTACTTTGAAAAAACAGATAAAATAGACAAAGTACTGGTCAATCTAATAAAAAAAAGGAAAGAAGAAAACCAAATTGATAGT
>NC_058132.1:252156571-252224530 GCF_016433145.1 Gracilinanus agilis
GAGAAAGAGAGAGAGAGAGAGAGAAAGAGAGAGAGAGAGAAAGAGAGTGTGTACCTGCTCCCTGATGGATGTAATATTTTACATATTAGTCCAGTAGCTCTCATGAATGGATGATGGGGGATAGAGAAGAGAAAATCCCTTGTGGTCCTTTGATATAGGCCCAGGAATCTCTTCCACAACTGACTTGAACTTCCAAACTCTGAAATTCAGCCATTTAAAAGCTAAACTGTTTGGACAGTCAATAGAGCTATTTTTTTCTTGACCTAATCAGAGAAACATTCATACCTCATAAAGGGGTTAGGTCACAGATGTACCTCCCTTGTTTATACGTTAAAATTTCATTCCTTCTGCTGCCATTACTAAAATATCAAAAGTTTTTGGTTCAAACATGAAAGTCCAGAACCTTCTAAAGAATATAATCATAAATTATGAAATTTTAAAGATTATGAAAATTAGGGTTTAAATTATAAAAATATAGTGTTCACTTATTAGATAAAATATAACTTATTTTAACACTTCAAGAAGTTGTAATTATGTCAGGGGTACTTCTTCTCCTGATACTCTACATAGCCTTCTTATAATTTATGTGAGCTATGAGAGTTGCTGCTAACAAAAAATAAATCACTCTGTGGTAAACCCAGGCTGGTCCTTGGGCTATAATAACATAGTCCTGTCTGTCACTGGGTTCCTACATGAAGCTTTTCCATTTTGGTATCAACTAGATATTGTAGTCTTCTAATAGAACATATTAATTTCTCCAAGACAATATCCGTTCATCTTTCTCTTTGTATCTCTAGCACTTAGCATGAACATTTTATAAATGCTTAATGAAGGAACTGTATAAATGCTGGCATAGTCTCTGAGAACCTATGGTCACCTTCAGTCAATAAGAGACGTCAGAGTGGGACTTCAGTTGAAGAAAATGGATGGATTGAAAATATAACTATAGAAGTTTAAACATTAAATCATTCAAATGTTCCTAAACAATTCGATGTTTTGCATTCAAGACAGCTACAAACTTATTCAAAATACCTTCAGGGCCAATTACTTCTAGCATTCTTGGAGCCTGAAAAAAATTACAAAAAGACCTCATTAATAAATCACCATTTGGTTGCTAACCATAATGTTAGTGCACACAATTCAATTATGCAAAATACACTTAATGAGAACCAGTAAGTGTATGTCAAAGAAACATAAAACTTTCCAAATGCTATAAAATGCTTAGCTTTACTTGCAAAAAAATTAGCAATGCTTCCCCTAAGCAACAATGGAAATGCAAACTGACTGGGCTGGTAACAAGCACTCATGCAGCAAATACTCAGTCACAGCAAAATGGACTATGGGCTCTTTCATACAGAATCTATATTGAATATTTACAATCTTAGCATTTAACAAGAGAAAATGTTACATTTTTAAAAATATAGTAAATTATATTAAACATTTAAGTGTTGGAAAAATCTGAAACTAAGTCCTCAGGTAAATTTACAAGTACTGGTCAAATCAGTAATATGTGTTCTGTACTACATAATGGAATGGATAGACATTTACACTATAGAATAGCTGAAAATGACTAGAACTAATTATTTACAATAGATATAAGATCACAAAATACTTGAAATGAGGACATTACATTTTATAAATGTAGCATCTCATATACCCAGTATCATTACTATAATTTAAATAACTAAAACAGATGGAAAAATCAGAATAAACAATATTGTTCTACTTTAGCATTTCATTGGCATTTTTACAATTCTCAGTGTGGAAATTCTCTCAACTGATATACTATAGCAACTCGTCTGTCCTCTTACTTTTTATACACTAAGGAATTCAATATGAGAACATTTGAATTTTAAAAAAATGTATTATCTTGCAATCCTTAAGCATTATGTCAGTTATCAAACTATTACAAACGTAGAGATTGGTACAAATATGCACTGACCCCAACGCATCTCCTAGGAGTTGTTTGTTTTTCTAAATCATGATTATAAGTTTGTTTTGTCATCACTTGAATAGTATGTCTCATTAAGGATTTGGGATTGGCTAAGTAACTGAAACTTTACTGCTGACGAATCTTTTAATATTTTTTTAAAATTAAGATAAATTACAGACCTATTTCTTATCTCACCCTGGATAAGGCATAGAATGGTAAGAAATAGAAATTCTACTCCTGTTCCAGTGTGGCATGGCCTACAAAACATTAACAAATGGACATCTTTTGATAATAGCTGACCTGTATAGTTTTGTCTCTTTCTTGTTATGTGTATAAAGATGCTGTTTTTGCCTTATAGAATTTCATATCACCAAGTGACATCCTTCCTCACACTGAGGAAAGTAAGTGAGTCAATACTGCTTGATAAATAAAGATGATGTATACACACATTTATACATAACTATGTTAATAAATAAGATTTTATTGGGATTGTTAATATACTGGAAGTTTATTCCCGTGTCCTACATAATCAGTTAGTATTTTACATGCAGAGGTTTCAAAGCATTTTACATAAATTAACTAATTTGATTTTTACAACAACCTTGTGAAGTAGCTGTTATTACTATCACCATTTTACAGATGAAGAAACCAAGACCTAGAGAGGATAAATAACTTACTCAAGGTGATACAGTTAGCAAGTATGTAAAGCAGAATTTGAACTCAGGTCTTCCTGACTTTGAAGTCCCACATTCTATTCACTGCACCACTCAGCTGCCCGTAGACAAACTAGGGGAGTGATAGAACAACCTTTTATACAATTTCAGGTTTTCTTCATGTGTTTTATTTAGGAATATATAGTAGAGTCAACTGAGACAACAAATCAACCAAAAGCCCTTATTCAACACCTAACATGCACCAGGCTCTGTGTCAAATGCTGGGCATACATGTGGATAACTGTTTTTGCCTTTCTAAGCACCCTCTTCCTTGGAAAGTAAGATAGGTCAACGTGTACACGTCCAAGTACGAACATCATATAAATAAGAGAGAAACAAGACTGTCTGGGTAAGGCACTAGCGGGGGAGGGGGGGCACAGAGAAAGGCTTCAGGGAGAAGGTGGCTCCTCCAGGAAGCTAGGGAACCTAGGACAAGAAGGTGAAGAAGACCCACATTCCAGGGATGGAATAAAGGTGAGGGAGGCAGATCAAGTTTCACTTTCCTTCTACTGCTTGTCTCTAGACTTCAAGCTCCCAGACAACTGAACGCAGGGGTTAAAAGAGGCTGACTCAATACGTGGTTAGTCTTGCAGGTTTATCCCATGTAGCCTGGGAGTGAGTCATTTATATTCCTATAACTCTTTAGCTTGTGAACTCTGATATGAAGGGCCTCTGGAGGTAGTCAGGAATAGATATAGGCATGTATATAGCATGTGTATCTGCATACATGTACATATGTATGGGTATATAGGCACATGTGTATATATACTATAGTAGTTTAAAACTTCATGAATACTTTTGGAATATTCTCCCTCTCTCTTTCTTTGCATATATGCATATATATACAGCTATCCCTTCCACGTCTCTACTTTTCCCATCACGGTTTTGATATATTGTGGGTCGGCATAAGAAATTAAATGGGAATATTTTGGGAGTTTTGTAGACACCATAGAGGACATGTGAAGGCTGGTAGATGACACAGAAAAAGTTTAGAAACCCAGAATTGCATACTTAACCCAAATTTTTCAATAAGGTACTGTACACACTCTATAAAATAAAAAGAAAAAATTCATACTTCTCTGTTACAGAGAGTCAAAAAATTTTATATGTATTTTCCAGATCATGGGGGTGCTATGTCCCTAGTTTTTGTGATATGGAAGGGAAAACTATACATATGTATAGTATGTCCATGTAGCGATAAAATTTTAACCAGTAAACAAATGTTTCATTTTATACATATATATGTACATGTACATATATATGCATATTGTGTTGTTCAGTTATTTCAGTCATGTCCAACTCTTCCTGGCCCCATTTGGGGTATTCTTATGAAAGATATTGTCATGTTTTGCCATTTCCTTTTCCAGATCATTTCACACAGGAACTGGAGCAAAGAGGGTAAAGTGACTTGCCCAGGGTCACAGAACTTGTGTGCCTGAGGCCAGATTTGAACTGAGAGAGATGAGTCTTTCTGACTCCAGGGCTCTATTCATGGTGCCACCTAAAAGCCCATATACATATATGCATATCCATTTTATATATATACATGTATACCCATAATCCAATCATCCCAATTTTTGAGATTTTCTAACTACAGACTGTTATAGTTGTTATGGTATTTCTTTTCTGGCTGGGTCTATAAATTCGCTGGTGTTGGGAAGTACTGGTGAAGGCTTCCTAGGCAATTTAGAGCCTTAGAGAGAAAAGTGGGATAAGTAGGAGGTCTAGTTCATGGTCACGCAGCTACTTACTACCTGTCAAAGGCAGGACACGAATCTATATCTTCTTCATTCCATTAACCATTCTTTAGCCACAATGTCATGTTGCCTCTCTTTTTAGCTCTATTGTACTTGGTATTCCTGGGTGGTCACCCATTTGAGTACTGACAAAGCCCAATTCTACTGGGCTCCTGAGATCAGATCAGATTGGTCATGTTCAGGGTAGAACATCTATAGATCATTATGATATGAATACATACTTATACACATACATATACACATATATCTAATATTTGTATTACATAAACAGGTCTACATTCACTGCTGACTTAGTCACTCAACTGGGCTATAGGTTACTCTCTAATACAAGCTAAGAAGAAGACAAGAAAGGGAATCTAAAGCCCTAAATAGAATTACTAGGGGAAAATGGGGTGTCTCATTTCTTAAGGGAGAGTTCAAGAGCCCCCTTTTCTTACACACTTATAGTTTTGTTGGCCACAGGAGTATGTCAACATCAAAAGAATGGCTTTAGCTCATCATCAAGGACAAGTGCTTATAGTTTATTTGAGGTAGAGTTTTCCATACATTTATTTCACTTTCTCAAGAATGGGAAAATATTTATAGTTTTTAAGTCTACAGTGGTAGGTTGAAAGCAGTTACCAAAAAATGCTAGCCAAAAAGGTCGCCCATTACAGTACCACAAATCTGTGCTTGCTTCTGTGTTATTTACCATTTTTATCAATGATGTGGATAAGAGGGCTATGTCCACAGGCTTGATGGAACCAGCTCCTTAAATTTTCAATATGAACATTGGCTTAATATATTGTTTTGTTGACCGTCTAGATTTAAGAAAGTGTTAATAATGCAAATTCAACTTAAAAGGGTCTATGTATATTTTTCCCCCCCAAAGAGCCTGGTTATAGGTTGTATTATTCTATAATGTTGTACACAACCCTGATTGCTCTATATACATTACTTGAGCTCAGTTGGAGTGCAGGAATAACTGGAATTTATATAGCACTTTAAGATTTGCAAAGTACTTTTAAATCCATTATCTCATATGAACCTTCCAACACCCTGAGGGTGTCCTACACCCCAACCCAATTAAAGTAACTAACAAGATGTTCTATGCCTTGATGCCTCTCACACGATAATAAGTCTTTGGAGTTGCAAAATGAGTGTTGTAAAATAGATGTGGAAAATTTCTAGATACCTCTATTGAAAAATTCAACCAAAGGCATAAACTACATGCAGATAAAATCCTTAGTCAATTTGGAAGAAGTGTAATTCAACAAAATGTCTTTTAAAAAATGTCCTGGAATTTATTGAAGCTAAACAGGGAATGTACTGGGATTTGTTGAACAGAAATAGTCAGGCCACATGGGGCTTTGGATAAAATAACAAACCATTTTGGACTCTATTAATCCAATAGCAAGTCAATCTAGTGGGCAGAGGCAGCTGGGTAGTACAATGGATAGAGCACTGGGCCTGGAATCAGGAAGACCTGAATACAAATCCAGCCTCAAATACTTACTAGCTGTGTGACCCTGGAGAAGTCATTTAACCACTATCAACCATAGTTTTATCATCTATAAAATAGAAATAATAACAGCACCTATGTTCCAAGGTTGATGTGAAGGTGAAATGAACTAATATTTGTAAAGCTCTTTATACTATGCCTGGTACACAATAGGTGCTTAATAAATGCTTGTGTCCTTCCTCAATACTTGTTCCCTTCCCCTACCCTTAAGAGGGAAATACCTAGAGGACCATTCTCAGGAAACATGTGGATGAAGAGGACCTTAAAAAGAGGGTATTTGTCTTCTTCTTCCTTTTACAAAATAAAGAATATTTCATGAACTTTGAAAGATAGGAAGATTTGAACTTCCCAGTGGTGAAGGTAAGAATGCTTCCAGAACAGTGGGGCTGTTGGCAGCATCTACATTGGGAGTTGAGGACAAATACATAGAAAGCCAATGTTAGGACTCTATAAAGGCCTCAAACTTCAGAATCCACGCAAAAGCTACATCTCTAAAGAACTTGAGGACACTACAAAAGGAGAAAAGGACTTCCATCCAATTTGGAGCCAGGACTTACCCCATTGCCACATGGGCTCTGTAAGCATGAACCCTTTCTCCCCTGGACTTTCTCTAAATATTTTCAGTACACTGTGCCCCAGATTTTCAGGAAGAATGTTTTTGTATCAAGTGTCCTTACTGTACTATCTTAGTAAATATCTGCTTCTGAAAGTTGGTTATCTCTGGTTGGGTGAGTAATATTAATTGACAATCAATGTAGAGCTTACAAGTAAAGGCTCATGAGCAAAAGTAATTGAAACTACCCCCAGTTTCTCAAGGTTACTTGCAGAATACTAAGGGGAGAAATAATAAATTATTCTCAGGTACCCAGCCTACCATTTCAAGTACGGTTGGAAAGTGAGCCCAGATCCTATGCTACAAAGGACATAGACAGGATGCCTATCAAATTTGCAAATAACACAAAGTTGGAAAGGATAGGCAAAAAGTTGGGTTGCAAAATCAAAACCCATAAAGGACTGATAAGCTAGAATGCTGGGTGGAACTTAATACATTGAAATTTAAAAGGAATAAGCAGAAAGCCTTACATTTTGGTTAAAATTTTTTTCACAAGTACAAGCTAGAGACTATGTAGACAGCAGTTTGTATTAAAAACAGCTAAATGTTTGAGTACCCTAAAAGTTCATAATTAGTCAATAATTTGATACGGCATTCAAAAAACAGAATTTTAGGCTCCATTAAGAAAGTCTAGCCCAAGGGAGGTGATGATATAATTCCATAGAATGACCTGGTTAGACCACAACTGAAGTCTTATATTCAGTTCTGGGTGCCACATTTTTGGAAGGATATTGGTAAGATTTGAGAATGTCCAAGGGTCAGCAATAAGGATGGTGAAAGATCTTGAGATCATATCATAAGCAGATCTGTTGGAATGGGAGGTGATGTTTAACCTTAAGAAGACTTAGAAGATACAATACCTTTTAGATTCCTTGTAAAAGAATATCACATAGAAGAGAGATTAGATTTATTAAGCTTAGTTATAGAGGATAGAAAAAGAAGAAATGGCTGGAAACTGCAAAGTGACAAATTTAACTTTAATGTAAACATAGCCTAGGTTGCCCACAGACATTTAATGTGCTGCTGTTCAGGCATGAATCCAGGCTGGTAGAATGAATGATTACTCACCAAGTGCCTTTGAGGAATTGAATTGGCAGAAGAGCTTTGGAAAGGAAAAAATCTTCCTCAATCTTGCTTCAAGAGAGGATTTGCAACGTTCCAGACTTTCTTTGGGTAGAGATTTTTGGAGAGAAAGAGAATAGACTTTGGAAGACAGACATGTATGGAAAAACCAGCTTCTCAGCATTTGTTTGATGTCTAGCTTGCTCAGGGAATTTCCTATGGATGAGATTGGGCCTTCTTTCTCTTAGTTGAGTTATCTTGCTCCCAGTGAGAGAATTCATTCATTTTGTATTTTCCGTTTTAGTCTTATCTGTATAACTTTTTTGATTTCTGTTCTTGAATAAATAAATTTGCTCTCTATTCATTATTTGTGAAGGTTGTTTGTGGAACTAGCTTTTGGGGGGGAAGAAGTCAAACTTGAAGATATAAGCTTGGGTTATAGCTTGCCCTTTAAAGAACAGTCACTGGCAAAGAGGTTTGAACACTTCCCTAGATCAGCAATATTTGAGGGAGAGGGCAGAAAATGACTCCTCTCTCTCTCAGAAACGGACAGTGTGGCCAGTCTTGTGTCCCTTTTTCTGCTTCCTTCAAGGCATCAAGAATCAAAAACTTCCTTGGAGAGAGATGGACAGGATTACAGGAGCATCTCTTCATATCCATTCTCTTAACTGTATTTAAACAACAACATATGGGCATATCACCTAATCTATAGGGGCAAAACACACAACATATAGAAAAATTTCTCAATAGAGCTATTCAAAATGGACTGCTTCAGAGGGAAGTCGGTCCTGGATCACTGGAGGCTTTCAAGTAAAGGCTAGATGGCCTCTAATCAGACATCTCATAGATGATGTTTTTGTTCATTCAGGTACAGGTTATAAGTGGATGCCAACACTGAAAGTTTGTGAATCTGAGCTGAAAAATGCTCGACTTAACAAGTATTATGAATAAACTCTGATGATAGCTTTGTGGTCATAATCAGATCACTTAGTCAAAGTCTTAGTTTCCTTGTCTGTAAAATGTAGACAATAAAACCTGTGTTATTTGTCACACAGCATATAAACTGGCCACCAGTTATTTCTCCCTCTGATTATAGAACCATTTCTCTCATTTTCTGGTTACACAGTTCTCTGATGTGGTCTACAAAGTCCAAAGTCCAATATGACTTATCATGGTATAGAGGTGATCTTGGGCTTTCTAAGGTTTTTAGCAGTGGATCCTGGTAAATTCTAGCATGTGGGAAAATCTCCAAGTATGGCCTCTATAACTGACTAAGACTTTTTCCTGAGAACCAACTTACCTAAATATGAGAAAGCTATACCTGAAGATTAATTTTTTTTAGCCATGGCAACCCAAGAAACTAAGAAAAATTCAGAAGGGTAGGAAAAGGGGCAGAGGAAATTTAGAATCATATAATTTTAGGTAGTCAATACATTTTCATTTGACTCATACTCTGTGATATCCTTGTCCAATTATCAGTGAGTGGATATGTAGTTGAAGACGATGAGTCCTATAAATCTTGACATTCTTGCTATAAATGAAACCATAAAAAAGAATTTTGCAACTCAATGGAAAGATGGCTCACAGGTATCTTAGAGGGTCAGAGAAATGAGTTAGGGAAGTGGCAACAAGAAACTAGATATTTGGTTATCACATATTGCAATACTAATGATGAATATTTGCAAAAAGGCCATCATGAAAATATTTGCAGCTTATTAAACCAACACTAGTTGCTAATGGTAAAGAAGTAAACAAATTCTGTGAAGACCTTGGTAAGACTTACCAAATTAAATCACACCGGTATAACTGACTTCAAGGCGTTAGAGACAAAAGGTAAGGATGGAGAGAAATAGATGGAAAAGTGTGATTTAAGAACAAGACATGAAAGGCCAGATTACACACAGAAGCCCCACATTTTTAAATCATGACCACTCACTTTGAGAAAAGAATTAGTGCTAGACATATCAACACGAAGTAGCCCTGTAAGAATTAAAAATATTTTATCTTAAGATAGAGAAAAAAGACTTCTGATGCAGATTATCCCTGAAACAGCTGCTTATGGAGAACAATGAGTACCTGCTTAGTGATCTCAGTAGCTTCCAACGGTCCAATTATCATATCTGTGAAAGTGATTCCCAGATCTATATATCTAGTTCTAATCTGCTGAACTAGTCATGCATCCCCAGTTGCTCCTTGGACATCTTGAATAGGATATTGCATTAGCATTTCAAACTCTTAACTCTAAAACCAAACCTAAACTTCCCTGTTTGGCATTTAAAGTTCTTTCTTACCTGGCCCCTTCCTACTTTGTTCCAATCTTCTTACATCTTAATCCCTTCCATGCACTTAGCTACAGTAGTTCATTTGCAGGTCCTTAACTTACCCTGTCTCCCATCTCTGTGCCTTTGCGCTGGCTGTCCCCTTTGTCTCAAATGATGCATCCCCTCACTTTCACCTCTTGGTTCTCTGGCTTCCTTTAAGACTCAGCTCAAAGCCCAACTGCTTCAGGAGCAAAATTATATTCATCTCCCATCAGAATGTGTATGCTCCTCGGGGGACAGGGACTTGTTTTTGCCTTACTTTTGTTTCTTGGTGCTTAGCATTGCCTAGCTCGAGTAAGCTCCCTTAATTAAATACTTGTTGACTGACTTGTCAGGGCTAAGATTGGATCTGATAAACAACAAAAAGAAAGAATAATGAGAAAAAGATATAGCGTATGAGTGAAATAGTTCAATCTTGTTTAATAATTCAATTTAAATTCTTAACTGGCAATCAAAAATGGGAAATGGACAACAAAAATTTCATTAACACTGATTTTAATGATTTTACCAAGAAATTATTGTATAGTATACTGTTGACTCCCATAACAAAGACAACAAGTCTAGAAAACACAGTCAGCAAATATATCCTATATTTGCTAGACAAAAGAAACACAGGGCTAAAATATATATATTTGTAAAACCTCAGGAAAGATGATAAGCTGTTATGAGCAATAGCACTTCTTGAAACAGAAGAATGAAGTGGAAGGTAAATGTATTCAAATAAAGCAATAGAGAATGCTCTACCATCCTGTAGCTCTCTTTCTACCACACCAAAGTATAATAGACACCATGCATGACAGTGGCAAACACCTTTAGTGAGTATCCCTCTTCCTGCTTTATGTCTCACTTGATATTAATAATCACAGGGCTTAAGCAGAAGTACTCTCTTGTTATATGTCTCAGGGAAATACGTATAGTTTTTGACATACACATGAGAAACAAATTATTGGGGAAAAATCTTTAAGGCTTAATAATAATAGTGCTTTCCAAGTTTTCTAATAATATATGATCTCTTGGCCATGATCACAATGGTTTAACTTTACTTTAAGCATTTAAAACCTTTTTTTGTCTTAATTATACCAAAGAAAAGTATCACAAACACATATTCACTACATAGTAAGCACAGTACATCTGGCACTAAGCTAAGAAATCAGGTAGAACACAGACAAGATATAGTTCTTGTCCTCAAGGGCCATCCAATCTAAGTGATATTTGGGAAGAAAAGGGAATAAGAATTTAAATATCACTTACTATGTGTCAGACACAGTTCTAAGTGCCTTTTTTCGCAAATATCTCATATGTGTGAATAAAAATATTAACACAGGTTAAAACATCCCAGAAATATAACATTAAAGAGTATAAATAAACTCCTTTAGAGTGAAGATTATTTTCATTTTTATCTTCATATTTCTATTGTCTAGCACAGTACCTTGGACATACAAGGTGCTCAACAATATTTGTTGAATTTAAGTACTGAATCAAGTGTTTAATTATCAGCAAATAAGAAATGCAGCATAATCTAATAACATCCTCTAAATCATTTCCAAAGTGGGCGCTACCGCCCCCTGGTGGGTGCTGCAGTGATCCAGGGGGACAATGATGGCCACAGGTGCATTTATCTTTCCTATTAATTGCTATTAAAATTTAAAAAAAATTGGGGGCAGCTGGGTAGCTCAGTGGATTGAGAGCCAGGCCTAGAGACAGGAGGTCCTAGGTTCAAATCCGGCCTCAGACACTTCCCAGCTGTGTGACCCTGGGCAAGTCACTTGACCCCCATTGCCTACCCTTACCAATCTTCCACCTATAAGTCAATACACAGAAGTTAAGGGTTTAAAATTTTAAAAAAATTAATTTCCAGGGGGCTAAGTGATATTTTTTCTGGAAAGGGGGCGGTAGGCCAAAAAAGTTTGGGAACCACTGCTCTAAATCTTTCAGTCACTTGTATGATTGTAAAAACATGCTCAAGAATATTTTTTAAAATTCATTTCTCATACCTTCATCAAGGATGAATATAAGTACCTGTGATGCCTGTGTGCTATTCTCATACAGATTTGAAGAAATGGCAAAATAGGCATATGGTTCGGTAATTATTATTTTCTTGGTCACCTCTGTGTTTTTTTATAGTAAGATTCACAAATTTGTTTTTTCCATATGTCTGGTATCCTCCTCTCTTAGATAGCTTGATGACAATCTATAAACATCGCTAAAAAGTTCTTGATATACATCTTAGTAGTCTTCTATGTAGTGTTTTGGAGTCAACAAGCAAAAAGACACGAAGAATACTGCATATTACTTTGCAGAGTCAGCAGAGCAAGATAGATTAGCAAAGGCATACAAAAACCAAAGTCCTATGGTCTGGCTTAGGAAATGCTAAATGTCGCCAGTGATTTTTACTGGCAATGTAGAAAAAAAGGATGGCAGTGAAAATTGTGATATTTGATAGCTGTGACTAAGATACTAAGGATTTTTATTTAAAATCCAGGAAGCCATAACTTTTCAGTAGCATATAAATCACAGGGAAAAATCTTTTCATATTTTGGCTCCAAACTGGCTCCTCGAAAGCCCATGTAATCCATAATACACTGAAAGTGCATTACAAATACTATTTCAACTATGCCTAACCACCATTTATAACATTTCCATGCAAAAATAACCAACTCAGAGGTATACTGTGCTTTCAGGAGCAGGGCAGTGGAAGGGGAAAAAACAACGAGTCTGGTGTCAGAAGCCTTGGTTCAAATCTACCTCTTTCATTTACTAGCTAAGATCTTGGGCAAAATTTACTCACCAGCAAATGAGTGGTCTGGATTAGATAAGAGGGTCTATGGACTTAAAAAAAAGATTTGAACAACTATTTCAACATGGTTGGTTCCTTTTGCAACATTATGAATTTTATTTTATGCATTTTAAAACAGAGTTGGGAGCAGCTGGGGTTGGAGAAAGGGGAGGTTAAGATGAGGAATATTCTCATTTTTGTAGCCATTTAGCTATACAGATTAAGAATTTCAATGTTCAGTGTTTTTAAAAGATGTCGTCAGAGGAATGAGAGCTCTGGGAGGTGCTATAAGGGTTGTGGTTGTGGTTCTAGTTCTGGTGACAGGCTATATCTGCTGTCTAAGAAGCAGAAGGGCATCCAGGCATCTGCATATAAGGTGATGAATTCTTTGCTTATGACAATCTTTGAAAAAAAAAAGTATAATATGGCCCTCAGTACTGTACCGTCCCCTTCAGCTTTGTCAGAGACCATGATTAACTTGAAGAAAAGAGGGAAGAAGCTTCTAAGAATCACAGTTTTCATATACTTTTTTTTTTATTAAACCCTTGTACTTCGGTGTATTGTCTCATAGGTGGAAGATTGGTAAGGGTGGGCAATGGGGGTCAAGGGACTTGCCCAGGGTCACACAGCTGGGAAGTGGCTGAGGCCGGGTTTGAACCTAGGACCTCCTGTCTCTAGGCCTGACTCTCACTCCACTGAGCTACCCAGCTGCCCCTTATACACTTTTAATATAACAACTGTGACTCTAAATGTAAGAACCTTGTCAAACAATCTGCTCAACAACCAAACCATGCCATACTCTTTCCAAATTAAACAAAAAGGCACATGGAGGGTATATAGCTAGAGAAAAGGAAGGCTCACAAAGTCTCAAAAAATAAAACAAGGAAGTCACCAGAATTGGTTTTATTGTGTGCTCAAGGGTAATAATACACATTATTGGTCTATTGCACTTTTCAGGAAAAAACTTGTTGACAGACAAGCCTAAGCTCAAAGACTGTGATGAAGATAATAGTGGCTGTTGAACACCATGAGTTGTAGAGGTTGGGGATATATAGAGCTACATGAAGAATATGATAAAATTCTTTAAATGTAATATATACTTTTATACAGATTTCAGTGTAAAAGTGGACTTAGGATAATTTCTGAACAAGAAAAATAAGAACAAAGACCTGAAATAACCCCCCAAACCCTTATGCCTCTATATCTGGAACTCTTTCTAAAAATATTGGTTTTTTTCTAAGAATTTAGTATTAGACACCAATAAAACTAACAAAATTTGCTTCTCCTGATTAATTAAATTTAACAATTAATTACTAAGCACCAGTGCCCAGCATTGTTTTGGTCTCTAGCAGGGAGGGATAACAGACAGGATATATAAGGCACAATTATTGTCCTGAAGGCCCTCAGATTTAGTTGGGCAAAATAAGTCTCACATACATAAAACAATGAAAGAACTATCAACCAATATGTGTTCATTAAGTGGCTATTTTAAGCCAAGGTAGGGATAAAAATAAAAATGTAAGATGGTCTCTCAAAGAGCTTACATTACACTAGGAAATCATTTAGATCAATTTTATCAAGTCCTAGATTGCGTGGTATAGACAAGTAATATAGAAGATCATTTCTTTTAGTTTATTTTTGAGGAAAATGTCAATATCACCTAGAAACAGATTTCTAGAAAAACTGCTTGTTATTTTTCTATAATACAAAAAGTTAAGGGAGCTCGTTACTCATCCTTCAACAGAGGGTCTTAGAACAGTATAGTCTTTCCATCAACTATTTAAAATACTACACTTTATTAAAGGATCAGATTTTACCATATGAAAAATATGGTAGAGTGGGGAAAGGGCTAGACTTAGAAGACACAAGACCACAATTCAAATTCTGGTACTACTATTTAGTACCTTGTGTGACCTTCAGCAAGGTAGGCAGGGAGTAAGCAATTATTAAACACTTATTATGTGCCAGGCAACAAATGGAAGCAAAAAGATAGTCCTTTTCAAGGATATATATATTCTAATGGGAGAGGGAGGACATGGGGCCATAGTGGCAAAGTCCTTAAAGTCTAAAGCACAGCATAGTCTTCCTGGATCTGTCCCCAAAATGGAGGCCTCAAAAGAAATGAACCATTGAGAGGAGACTGGAATGGCAGAAAGACATTGCCAGGTAAGAAGATCCAAGGTGCCATATAAGGAAGGGTCCAGAGAGGTGAGAGAGCAGCTAAGTCATAACAGCAAAGTCTTTAGCAACAGAAGCAGTTAGGTGGGGAATGAAATATGGCAGCTCTGGGCAAATCACTTTACTTCCTGGGTCTTACTTTTGTCAATAATAAAAGGTGGGGTTCAGACTAGATGACTTTTTTTTTTTACATTTCTTTCCAACTCTAAACCTGGGCTTTCAATCTTATAAAATCAATTTAATTCTAGAATTCATCTTTGTTCTGTTGAGTGTCTCTGGTTTTTTACTTCTAATCTGTTTCGTTCCCAGATCAGTCAATCTAATTCTCTTCCTCAAGGGAAACACGACTCTTTATGGCTGAATTCTAGATATAACCTATGAATTCAAGTGGAAATTTCTTTCTTTGAAGTTATCTCATATGCTAGACTGAGCCACCATGGTTCCCAGCAACTCAAATGGATAGCTAACATTGAAGATAAAAAACAAACAAACAAAGGTATTTACTTCTAAATAAATGTCAAGTCCAATCAGATTAAAGAATAAGAGATAAATATGAAGTCTTATTCTTGGGTTCAGAAAATCAACTTCTCAAGCAGATGGTGACATGGCTAGCCAACAATTCATGTGATAAAGATCTGGGGATTTTAGGATTCTATAAACTTAATGAGTCAATAGTTGACCAACACCCAAAGAAACTGGCACAAACAGGCTGCCCTTAAAAGAGGCAAACAGCCCAAGGGGAAGTAATAGTGCTGCTGTACTTTGCCCTAGAGCAACAGGGGTTCACTTATGTGTGCCCTATTTTAGGAATGCCAGTCAGGATTTGGCACTTGTCTAGAGAGTTATCAAGGCAGAGAAGAAATTAGATCATGTACCATGAGGAGCAGATAAAGAAAGTGAGGCTAGAGAAGCCTCTTCAGGGACAAGAGAGCTTCAAAAATTTTGAAAGGGTTGTCCAGGTGGAAAATGGATTATATCTGACCTGCCTGGCCTATGCTGATAGCCGTTTTTTAGTCCCTGAATTTGTCCGCAACTCTATCTCACACATTCAAGGCAGTTGTCATATATAATTTATTCTCTATGGCTTGGAGAAGGCTGAGGCCTTATTCAAGGTCACAAAGCTGGGCCCTGCAGTTATGAGTGAAGAAAAACCTCCCTAATTAAGATACTCTTCTTCCAGATACAGATTATTCCTCAAAATAAGCCAGTCTCTTCTCATTTCAGACTCACCTAGTCTGTCCTATTAGGGGGGGTCAATAAGAATTTTAGAACTAATATTTGGAAGTGAAACAGCTTTCTGTCATAATGGGAGGGTTTATGAAGCTACCTCCTATCAAGAGCCCTCTCCCAATCCCAGCCCAGATGATAAAACCACAGAAGGGACAGAAGAAAAATCAAATAAAAGAAAAGAAAACATATAGGCTATAATCAAGACTAGGCTTGAGAAAATGGATTGTTCATCAAACTAAGACAAAAAGGTGACTTCATAATGAGGAATTAAAGAATGTTAACATCTTGTAGACTTAATACCAACTCATGTAAAATAAGTGACTGAAATAAAAGATGTATTGCATATTACAAATCTTTTAAAGATATAAAAGGTATAAAATTTGCTAGATAATTTTATTTTAATTTATACAAAGTAATTTGCACACCATTCAGTTTTGCCTTCCTGAAACAGAACTTGCAAAAGGCCTAGACTGGCTATATTAGTGTTATGTTCTATTGTCTGTACCACAGGATATTGCCCGGGAGTCAGTCTTGTCCATTATTTGAACCGTGGTTGGGTTTGTCTTCTTCACTTGAAATGTCTGTTTCAGAGCCACTTTTTGGGCCACCTAGTCCCTACATAAAGAAACTCTACATTAAACCTCTTTTCGCTTAGAGATAGCAGAGCTAGGTGTCCATCAGTCTTTAATGATTATCCAGTTTATCAAGGACAGACCATTCACCTATAGGCAAAAGATAAACCCATATATCTCTACACACTCCCTCAACAGTACTCTACAGGCTATTTTATAAACTGGCAAGATGCCCAGGCTCTCCATTGCAGGGTTAGAGATGAGATGAGAAAAAAAAAAGACTTGTGACATTTGCAAGACTGAAAAATGATGCTGAAATGCTAAAAAAGATGTTATATATTTTGGAGCTCCTGTTTCCTTATCTGTAAACTGGGGGTGATACAGATAGTAACTGCCTCATAGAATTGTGATGTTCAAATGAAATATGTGTAAAGTGCTTTGGAAACCTTAAAGCAATATAAAAATGTCAACTCTTTATTATTAAAACAAAAGAATCCAAACCAAAATGAAAATGCTAATAAAAAAAATCATACTATCCAGGGGGCTGGCAATCACCCTGTATTCAGCTTTGGTCAGACCATATCTAGAGGGGGCCATAAAGAGAGTACCTTATCTAAAACACTGTCACAGATAAAGTCTCAGTGTAGAGGTAAATTGCCCAAAGTGATACAGGAAGTAAATAGCAGAAATGGGATTTAAAACCAGTTCCTTTAACTGCAAGGTTTGGGATCTGTTCTCACCTCACTTTTATGCTACCAGCTCCAAGTCATGTCCTTCATGCCTCTATCCACTCCCCACCTGTTTATGTATCTCCCCCCATTAGAAGGTAATATCCTTGAGGGCAAGAACTGTCTTGTTTACTGGTATGTTTATCTTCCAAGCTTAGCTCAGAGCCAGACATAGACAGAGCACTTAGTAAATGTTCTACCTTTCTACTATACCTCTTGAGTTCAGTTCTGAGTGTCACATATTAGGAAGGGCAATGATCATTTTAAACTATTTTATTTGTTTTTTGGTCACATTTTGAGTTTTGAGTTGTCTCCTTCCCTCCCACCAAAAACTGAATTAGAGAAGGCCATCATTTGCTACAGATATATATGTGGAACCGTATAATACATACTTCCATAAATGAGTTCTTTCTCTGGATGTAAATGGCATTTTCTTTCATAAGTCTTTCAGAGTTGATTTGAATGCTCAGAATTATGAGTATTACTCAAAATAGCTTAGTCATTTAGTTACTCTTTCAACAATATTGCCATTACTATATACCATGTTCTCTTTGTTCTGTTCATTTCACTGCATAATTTCATTAAAATCTTTCCTTTTTTCTCCTAAAATCAACCTGCTCATCATTTCTTACAGCACAGTAGTAGTATTCCATCACAATCTATAGAGCAACTTGTTCAGCCAGCCATTCCCCAATTGATGGATATCCTCTCAATTTCCAGCTTTTTGCCACCACGAAGAGAGTTGCTCTACATATTTTAGAACATATAGGTTCTCTTTCTTTTTCTCTAATTACTTTAGGAAACAGACCTAATCATGGTATTGCAAGGGTAAAGCACATACATAATTTTATAACCCTTTAGGCACAATTCCAAATTGTTTTCCAAAACATTTGTATAAGTTTACTATTCCATCAACTGTATATTAATGTGCCAATGTTTCCACATCCTCTAGTCATTTTCCCCTACTATCATTTTTGCCAATCAGATAGGTAGGAGATGGTACTTCAGAGTTGTTTTATTTTGCATTTTCTAGTCAATAATGATTTTATACATTTTTTCATTTGACTATATAAAACTTTGATTTCTTCTTCCCCAGACTGCCTGTTCATATCCTTTGACCATTTATCAATTGAGGAATGACTCATTCTTATAATTTTGACTCAATTCTCGATATATTTGAGATATGAGGCCTTTATTGGAGAAATTGTCCATAAAATTTCCCACCAATTTTTTGCTCTCCTATGCTCGGCTACAGTGATTTTATTTGTACATAATTTTTTTATTTAATATAATCAAAATTAAACATTTTATATCCCATAATATTCTCTCTTTTTTGCTTATTCATAAATTCTTCTCTTATCCATAAATCTGATAGGTAACATATTCCATGTTATTCTAATTTGCTTATGTTCTCCCCCTTTATGTCTAGGTCATGGAACCATTGTGACCTTATCTAGGTAAATGGTATAAGATATTGGTTTATACCTAGCTTATCCAAAATTATTTTCTAGTTTTCCCAGCAATTTTTACCAAATAGTGAGTTCTCATCCCATGACCTTAGATCTTTATGTCTATCACATGCAAGGTAACAATAATCTCTTACTACTTTGTGTTATATTCTGTTCCACTGATCTACCTTTCTTTTAGCTAATACCAAATAGCTCTGATAATTACTATTTTATAATACAGCTTAAAATCTGGTACTACTAGACCACCTTCCTTTACATTTATATAATTATTTGATATTATTGACCTTTTGTTCTTCCAAATTAATTTTATAATGTTTTCCAACTCAAAATAATCTTTTGGACATTTAAATGACACAATAAGTATATTAGTTCAGTTGGGATTTTTTTTTAAAATTAGATTGGCTTGGCCCACCCATGAACAATGAATTTTTCTCCAATTATTTAAATCTGACTTTATATAAAAATTGTTTAATATTGATATAATTCCTGGGTTTATTTTGGCAGGTATGCTTACAGGTTATTTTATATTGTCTGTGGTTGTTTTAAATGAAATATTTCTTACTATCTCTTCTCGCAGAGCTTTGTTGGTGATACATAGAAATTCAGATAATTTATGTGTGTTTATTTTGTATCTGTATTGATCATTTTAGCACCCAGAAGGCAACCAGGATGGCGAAGGGCCTCTCACCAGATGAGGACAACTTGAAGGCACTGGAGATATTTAGCCTGAAGAAAAGATTTTGGGGAAAAAGATGATTTATGTATCTTAAGGGCTATCACATGAAAAAAGTATTAAATTAATTTTGCTTGCTCCCAAAAGAGCAAATGGAAACTTCAGAGAGGCTGATTTCATCTTGATTAAGGAAAAACTAACAATTAAAACTAGCCAAATGTGGAATGGGCTGCCTCTAAAGGTAGCTGGATGATCATTTGTCAACTGGGTTATGAAAGGGGATTTAGATCAGAATGTATTTAATAGTTGCTGAGCTCTCTTTCAACCTGGACTCTGTAAACCTTTCTATTCTGCATATACTAATATCTTAAATTGAACTTTAAGAAAAATGTGAGGACATTAAATTTTTAGGTAAAAAGTCAAACAAAAAGAAACTGGCATGGGCATATTTTTTAAAAGCAACTTCTAAAAAATGTTTAATCTTAGACACTTGCAGTCAGATTTCAATCTTTTTCATCTATGATTCTTTACTTGGGTTTCAATATGCCAAAGGATTGGAATATCACTGTTGTAGGTACTTTATTAAAGTAGATTTACTCCCCTTCACACCTGAGTGAACAATTTCATGAGTTGCTATGCTTAAAAAAAAATCATCAACTGATGGTCAACATTTTTGGTGATTGGTTCCTTTGATCTTAGGGAGGCTGGTCCTCAGAGGGTAAACAAATAGTTCACAGACTTCAAACTTTTCCAGGTTGGCAGAACCCATCAGAGATATGTTATTAATGCACAGGCTTTCAAGAACCCACATTTGTCTCCACATAAAAGGATGAGTCCATGGTAGGTTTTAGTTTTTAAAAACTCTTTGCAGCTTGGTTCCATTATTTTTCTTTTCTTTTTCAAAGAATGCTTACCTTCTGTCTTAAAATTAATATCAGTTTCAAGACAAGAAAAGTGTCTGGCAATTGGAGTCAAGTGACTTACTCAGGGTCACACAACTAGAAAGTGTCTGAGATCATATTTGAACTCAGGACCTCCTGTTTCCAGACCTGGTTCTCTATCTAGTAAGCCACCTCATTGTCCCAACTTCATTCCACATTATTACATTTCTGACCTCTATGGGCCTTTTCTCTTTTCCTTGCATCTGGTGACCCACCTGCTATATTTATGGCTTTCCACTGCTCATTCTCCATGTCTGAAATGTACTCATTTCTGACTTCTACCTTGTAGAATTCCTCACTTCTTTCTAGATGCAATTAAAATGTCATTTTCTATATGAAGCTCTCCTGATCTTTCCTCAACTGTTAAGGCCTTCTCTCTATAAATTCCTTGTATTTATTCTGAAGATACTATAATATATTAGTAGATTACTATATGTAAAAGTTTTGTCTTCCCAATATAATTTAAAACTGCTTGAGAGCAGAGATAATTTCATTTCCTGTTTTTGTATCCTTAGCACCTATCACAGAGCCTGGCAAATAGTAGTCATTTAATAAGTGCTTGATTATTATCATAATATTCAAAATGATTAATTTACTTCAGGATGTTGAAATAAAAATTCAATTATGTTCATGATATTCTACTGTAAGGCAATTAAATGAATTTGCAATATGAGTAGAAGATAAAAATAGTTGCGATCAACCCTAAATTAACCAGAAAATTCAATTAGCCTGAAGACCTCAATTCTCTAGGCATCTGAGTTAATGGAAGTTTTGCTGTGTGTCCAAAAGCAAAAGTTTAAGTGAACTAAGACAGTAAAATATAAGTGGGAAAGCAGATAGTGAATAGATAAGGGAAAATCAGGAGATAATAGCAAGGGGAATTTTCCCCCTAGTTTTCATATATATTTCTCTTATACTTCTCTTCACTGGGTTGGGTAACACAGCAAATTATTGTAACTAAAGTAGGAGAAAACAAAAACATCTGTCTAAAACAGCAAGCATTTATTTTGCTTCTAGTAAGAATACTCTAAATTTATTCAAAAGAAAATGGAGGTTTGATACCATTGCTGAAAGTACAAACCACCACCACTAACACCAACCTCCACTAGGACTAGTTTGTATAGCCAAATACCCACATCCTGTGTAATATTATTTGGGTACAAAGTCTACTCCGGTCCTGCAAAATAATTTGGTGTATTTTTTTAAAGCATCTACTGTGAGCTCACTAGTCTATCAAGTGTTACTGGAAATAGGGAGAACAGTTCCTGTTCTAGTACACTGTACAGTCTAAATAGGACTAAATTATTTAAAAATAAAAGAGACAGCATTCAACCACTGGGAGTATTATACAACATTGACAATAATCTATTTTAGAGAGAGGGAGGCTGAAATAATGGGAAGATAGTACTGGATTTCGAAGCAAACAATTTGAATGTATAGCGTCGGGAAGACCCAACCTTTCTGAGACTCGGTTTCCTCAATGGGGATCTACCTTAAAGGAAAATATGCCACTTGTAGGCTGTTTTCTCTACACAGGCGTGAGCAGTCATCACTACTAACAATAAATGGACTAGCTGGTGTAGATCGAAGCTGCGGTTTCCAAGAACATAGAACGTCGGTGTTATAGAACCAGAGCTCAGTGGTGCTGGAGTCCTTGGAGACCATAGTCCAACAACCCCTTTCACTTTACAAATGGGGCCACTGAGACCCAGAAAGACGAACAGAGTGGCCCCAGAGTGTTTCAGGAACTAGAGCCCGAACCCGACGACTTCCAGCTCGAGGCTTTTTCACGAGTTGGAAGGAGGTGGGAGCTGGGGAAGGAGGAAAGGCAGTGGCCAACCCCTCTTTGCCTGATGCTTCCCGTTGCGCCCCACGGGGCGGGACGCCTCGCAAACAGAAGGCACTCCATAAATGCTTGCGGTACTGAATTGATCTCTCTTTCACTTGATTATCGCTGGGGTCAGAGTAGGGGATGGGGGTGAGAGAGGGGATGTAGAAAGCGATCCCAAGCTGCAGCTCCGCTCTTACCTTGGAAGGCACGATCCTAGAAACCCCGGAGCCTCGAGGCGAGTACCTACAGTGAGGGGCAGAGAAAGGGTAGGGGGAATGAGCAATAGAATTAACAAGAGGGGAGGGGCAGAGGAAGGAGAGAGGGGAACCCAAGCACCTCTTACCGGCTCATAGCCGCTTCTCGGGTCGCCGAGGTACCTCCCACTCAAAAGAAGAAATGTCCGACTGACCCACAGACAGTCTCCGCCTTAGTAAGTCGCAGCGCGCTCCTGCCGCCCAGCCCTCCAAGTCCAGTCAGAGAAACACTGGACACCCCCGGGTCAGGCTTGCCCCGTCCCCTAGGCAACCGTAGCGTTCCATCGGCAAGCCCCGCCCATCGAGGGTGGTAGAGGGCGGGGGAGGAGGTGGGCGGGACCGGGAGGTGGAGGAGAAGAAGAAGGGGAAGGGAAAACCTAGAGGGAGGACCGGGGAGTAGAGAGGAGGAGGAGGAGTGGACCGAAGAAAAGGAGAAATGGAGCGGGGAGTGCTGGGGGTGTGGAAGAAAATAGAAGGAAGAGAGGGGAGAAATGGATAAAATAAAACAGAGGGAGAGAGAAAACGGGAAGGGAGGCAACACTAGGGAAACAGGAAATAGACAAGAGAATAGAGGAAAGAAATAGGGAAGAGGAGAGAAACTAGGGAGGGGAATTAAGGTAAAAGAAACAAGGAAGGGAAAGGAAAAAATAGAGCTTAAGCACTTAAAGGGAAAGAAAGTAAGGAAGAGGAAATAAAGAGGGTAATAAATGAAATAGTAAATGAAAGGATAAAGACAATAGGGGAAAGGGAAGAGGAAGTGTAGGGGAGAATAAAGGAAAGGGAAGGAAAGGGGAAGAAACGGGATGGGGAGGAAGAGGGAAATAGAGGGGAAGAAAATAAGTGGCAGTATTGAAGTGTTCATTAGATCATAGATTTGGAGAGAAACTTTGGAATCCATCTGATTTAATCCCTTCATCGTTTTAGCAATGAAGAACAGACCTTTAGAGAAATGGAATGACTTGTCTTGGGTCATATAGACAGTTAAAAAGGTAGTGTCTGGATTCAAATTCCTATTATGTGGATAGAAATATCAGGTTCTTTCCAACAGGGCTACTTAGAAAAGACAGGAAAGCCTAAATGATCTGGCAAAGGGGTTAGGATCAATTGCAGGGGGAAAGAGACAGAGGGGCATAATACCTGGCACATAGGAACCACTTAAGTGTTAGTTGATTAAAAAAAAAAAAACATGTAGAGAACGGGTAGCTTTGCTGGGAAACTGTGGGCATCAGTCAAAAGTAAGAGGAGTTAGACCAAGAAATAGACACATATCTAAATGCTGAGCCCAAGTTGCAATGAGGGGCAAAAAATTAAAAAGGGTGGGGTGGGGATGTGGTAATTAATGCATGCTCCCTATCATCTTACATAAAGACTCCCATTTGCTAAACTTACATTTTCTCCCAATAACTCTGTAAGGTTGATAGCCTGGTGTTATTCCTACTTTATAGAGGAGGAAATTGAATTCAAGGAAGTTAAGTGACTTACCCATGATCACCCAGTATTAAATGTTTGAGATGGCCTTTGAAATAAGGTCTCTGACCCACAATTTCTTTACTTTTTCCATTTTGATAAGCTTGTTTCTAGACTTGCTTTTTAACAACAAAATAAGAGTCATCAGAGGCTAGAAGAAAATGTACCCCTTATGGGAATCAGTGGGGGGGAGGGGGAAGCAAAAAGAGGACACCAGAGGAAGAACATTTTCCTGGGAATTCTCAAACAAAATTTTCTCAGTCTTTTTTTTATTACTTTAAAAATGTTATTTTTTATTGTTATGCAAAATATACTTCCATATTGGTCATTGTAAAAACACACTCATATATAACCAAAAGCCCAAAGTAAAACTATAAATACACTGATATAAAAGACGACTCCAACAGTTCTTTCTCTGATAGGGTGTATCACTATACAGTCAAACTTCTTTGGTCAGATTATCTAGGGCCTTGGGTTTTCTTTTTGTGGGGGGCTGGAAGGGGGAGTGCCTTGCCTTTAACCCATTTGGCTGCTAATTAGTTACATCACCAGGAGGTAGAGTAGGTACAGAAAGGGGAAATGAACATCTCAAAACTGTTTTCCTATTCTTAGCCTATTTGCTGTGAGAGTTTTTAGAGGTAAGAGAGACTGCTTACAGCACTGGTGTAGGTAGATAAGGATAGGGGCTGCAAGTTGACTTAGAAACCACATATTAACATTATCTATATCCTATTGTATTTTTATTTGTTTTGTTAAATATCTCTTAATTACATTTTAATCCGCTTTGTGGGAGGGTTGTAGGCAATGATGAGGCCACTTTACAGCAACAAGACCCTTTCTGAGTGTCTCTAAGGTCAAAACTACTTTTATAGTAATACTAAGATATAATTTATAAAAATATTGATAGCTAGCTCACATAAAGAAAAGTTCTTTCAAATGTCCTCAATAATTTTTAAGTGTCAAGTTGTCCTGAGACCAACAAGTCTGAGAACTTCCAGCCTATAGAATTTTGATTATCTGTTGTTTTTGTTCCTCATGGTTATGATGAATAAGTTTGTACATTTTTAGGAAATAGAATCTAGGCATCTGAAACTTTACTGCATTTGAGAAGTGTCTGAAAGGATTCATTGCTAGAATAGAAATCAGTGAGACTTTACTGGGTTTAAATACATGAGAAAATTATATTTGGGCAGTTTATTCCATTCTCCTTAACCTTTTTTCAGAGTAACTGCCCACATTCACAATGTCTTTTTTTCTTTCATCTTTCATAGTGTTTAATTTAGATGCCTGGATTGTAGGTTAAACATTGGAAGGGGAAGGGAAGTGTTTTAAATTCATAATGGAGTTGCTAATAATTCACTTTGTTTGATAAGACAAAGCCATTATCACCCTCTCTCCATCAAATAGGTTATTTAAAAATTTAATTTGGTAAAACAAGGTTTTATCTTGCAAAATAAGCCAGAAAGAATGTTTCATTAAATTTATTTGTCAGGTCAACAAGTTAAGGCAACAAGAATTTATGAAGTGTTTACTACTTACCTGTGCTAAGTAAGCACTGTCCTCAAGGAGTTGGAAATAGAAGGGGAGAGATAACATACAAAAACAAAACAAAACCCTATATACAAATAAGATAAATAGTGGGTAAATTAGAGGGAATCTCAGAGGGGAAGCATTAGCATTTTGAAAAGCCAGAAAAAGTTTCCTGAAGAAAGTGGAATTTTAGTTGTGACTTGAATGAAGTGGGGCTGGAGAAAGGTAGGACACCAAGATAAGAAGGAAAAAGCATTCCTGGCCTGGGGAAAAGTCAGGGAAAATGTCAGGAAGAGTGTCTTGCATAAAATGGCAACATATCTGAAAATAACTTTAAAAAATGTTTTCTTGAATTCTAACTGTAAGTAAATGAGAGAAGAAACCCTTCACAAGTCTTTGCTTTCCTGATTTTATCCAAATAAAATTAAAAAAAAAAAAAAAAGGAAACACCTCCATCACCATCATGACTCTTAATAAAGAACCATATAGCAGGTGAGCATGATTTGTTTATAAAATATTATATTTAAAATTTTTATTTCCTTTTCTGAAAAAGAGGAATTAATGAAATTGATGACCCTAGCAAAGGAGTACTTCTTAAGTAGTAAAAGTAATAGCAATAAGAGCTAATAATGATCCAGGCATTGAAAGTACTAGGTCTCCACACACACATAATCCTTTAAGCAGTATAATCAGTCAAGACTTGCAAGTACTGATGCAAAGTAAAGTGAGCAGAACTAGAACACCACACACAGTAACGGCATTATTATACCATGATCAGCTGTGAAAGATTTAGTTATTTTCAGCAATACAATGATTTAAGATAATTCTAAAGGACTTAGGAGACATGCTGTCCCACCTCGGGAGAAAGAACTGATGGAGTCTGAATGCAGATTGAAGCATACTATTTTTTCACTTATATTTTCTTTATGGGTTTGGTTTTTTAAATATGTCTTCTTCCATAACATGACCAATATGGAAACATGTTTTGCATGATATCACATTGATAGTCTTTAACAAATTTTTTATCCCCAGGGGAGAAAGAGAGGGAGAGAAATTACAAAATGTTAGAAGAAAAAAAAAAGCTAAAATTTTCTTTACATGTAATTAGGGGAACATATTGAAGGAAAAAGTCAAGCATTTCTTATGTACCTATTTTGTGGCATGCCCTGTGCTCAGTACTGAGGGCTGGCAAAAAACAGCCCTTGGTCTCAAGGAGTTCATTTTTTAATGGGGAGATAACATGCAAATAACCATATACAAACAAGATACATAAGGACAAATTACAGATGAGTCCAGAGGGAAAGTATTAGCATTGGGGGAGTTCACATTCTTGTAGAATGTAGGATTTTCGCTATGACTGGAAAGAAATTAGGGAGATCAGGAAGCAGAGATGAGGAAAATTTCAGGCACCCAAGATGCACAGTCAGGAGACAGAGTGTCTTGGGCAAAGAGTTACAAAGAGGTCAGTGACTGGATTTGAGTGGCAACTAGGTGATGCAGTGAGTAGAATGGTAGACCTGGAGTTAAGAAGACTTGAGTTCAAAGCCTTATTAGTTATGTAACCCCGGGGAAGTGATTTAAACCTCAGACCCCCAATTTATCCAACTGTAAAATAGGGATAATAACAGCACCAACTCCTAGAATTGTTTCAGAGATAAAATGGCATAATATTTGTAAAGTGTTTTGCAAACCTTGAAGTATTATAAATGCTAGCTAGTAGAAGCAGCACTGGAAAGGTAGGAAGGGGCCAGAACTATGAAAGCCAGAGAGTTTTTATATTTGATCTTGGAGATAACAGAGAGTTTTTGTTGTTGCTCAGTCATCTCAGACTCTTTGTGACCCCAGTTGGGGTTTTCCTGGCAAAGATATTGGAGTGGTTTGCCATTTTCCTCAACTGCTGATTTTACAGATGAGAAAATGGAGGCAAATAGGGTTAGGTGACTTGCCTAGGGTCACACAGCTACTAGAACAGATTAGGTTCCAGTGTTCCCAACTCCATGCCTGATGCTCTGTCCACTGCAACATCTAGCTGTCCCAGTAGAGAGTTACTGGAGTTTACTGAGCAGGAGTTTATCAAATGGTCAGACCTGTACTTTGGAAAAATCAATTTAACTGCTGAGAAGAGGATGAACTGGAGTGGGGAGATACTTGCGATAGGGAGACAAGAAGAAGTCCAGGAAGTGATGTGAGCCTATGCCAGGTGATAGCAATATCATAGGACAGAAGATGTTAATAAAGTAGAAGTGTAAGGATTATTAGACTTATATTACATGCTTGAAAATGATCAAAGGTGGGGGGAGGGCAGCTGGGTGGCTCCATGTGTTGAGAGCCAGGACTAGAGACAGGAGGTCCTGGGTTCAAATGTGGCCTTGGACATTTCCTAGATGTGTGCCCCTGGGCAAGTATCTTAACCCTTGTTTCCTAGGCTTTGCTTCTCTTCCGCCTTGGAACCAATACTTAGTATACTTAGTATTGATTCCAAGATAGGAGGTAAGGGTTATAAAAAAAATTTGGACTACAGGAGGATGAGGATATATCTCAGAAAGGCTAAGAGATTTGTCCAAGATGTTTTGACCCTTGTCTAAGGAAATCACATTTGTATTTTTTTAATATTCATTTTTCTTCAGTTTTTAACATAAAATAATCCTCTGAATTCAGTGATTTCCACTAAAATTTCACCCATTCTGATCACAAGTTGCTACTATTGAAGCATTTTTTAAAAATTGTTTTTCAAGTGGAAAATATTATGCTCTAGGCTAATAAAGGAACCTTTCTTTAATTCCAAATCTGAAGGTAGGTAAAGGTGAAGCTTTTCATAAAGTAAATGGATTGACAGTAATAATCAAAATATGAAATTATGCCCAAAGAGCTATAAAAGAATGCATGCCTTTTGACCTAGCAATACTACTACTAGGTCTATATCCCAAAGAGATTTTTAAAAATGGGAAATTTTTAAAAATGGGAAAAGATGGGGCCTGTTTGTACAAAAATATTTATAGCTGCTCTTTTTGTGATGGCAAAGAATTAGAAACTAAAGGGATGTCCATCAATTGGGGAATGGCTGAACAAATTGTGGTATATGATGGTGATGGAATACTATTTTACTATAAGGAATGATGAATAGAATGATTTCAGAAAGAATTGGGAAGATACTATGTGAATTGATGCCGAGTGAAAAAAGCAGAACCAGAACATTTTACACAATAACTGAATTATCGTGGAATGATCAAATGGGATAGACTTTGCTACTAACAGCAATAGAATAATCCAGGACAATTCTCAGCGACTTTGAAAAAGAATGCTATCCACCTCTAGAGAAAAGAACTGTTGAAGTATAAATACATATGAAAACATGATTTTTCACTTTTTATTTGGGCATATGATTTGGGGTTTTGATTTTATAAGATTATTCACTTACAAAAATGAATAATATGGAAATGTTTTACATGATAATACATGTATAACCCAGATTGAATTGCTTGCCAACTCTGGTATGGGGGAGGGAAGAAAGGAGGGAGACAACATGAAACATATAATTTTGGAAAACTTATGTGGAAATTTATTAAAATAAAATAAATATAAAACAATAAAATAGACAATATTTAATTGCCTTCTTTGTTCAGGAATTGTTAAGGGTATTGACTCCTCTATAAACGCAATCTCTTCTGTATTCCCTGAAGAAGTCTGATTAGGGTACACCCCATGGGTAAAGCCCTCTACCCAGGGGTGTGCAGGTGTGCCCTGAGGATTGCTAAATTTTCCTTGTGAGCCTCAGAAACACTAGGAAGCAGGGCTTGATTTATTTCTTTGTTGATTGTTTAGGCTTAAGAAAGTGATTAACAGAATGTTAATAATGCAGATTAAACTTTAACATGTGTCCCTTGTACACTTTTTTCACCCTGAGAGCTGGTTGTTAAATATTTACCAGAAAGTTTGCTTCTATCCTACTCTTCAGTACTCCAATCCAGCTTAAGTTCTCAACACTGATCTCTGGGGAAAACCCTATTGATTTCTTGAAGGACATGTTCCTGGAAGAATAAGATACAGACTTGGTTGTTCAACTTTTGAATATTTTCATCATTGAAATCCCTATAAATATAATCTCAAATTGTCTTGGATCTGTAAGAATTTAAAATGTAGGTTTTATGCTAAATATGAGCATTCTAAAGTAATATTGTGATCACCGAATTAAAAATACTACACCTCAAGTCAAAATGACTTTTAGTAGCTTTATTTACCAAGAGGTGGAAAGAGTGGAAGTGGGAAAATTTAAGAAGAAAGTAGAGAAGTATCTAGCCTATCACCCTAAGTGCTGCTCTGGCGTGGGACTCAGCCCCAGCAGGGTTTCACCACGTCGCTTGTCCTCGGTGGATTTTCAGGTAATCCTCAGCCAGAAGTCTAGTGATGTCTTCAGCAAGGGTTCTACCAATGCAGTCACCTCTAAGAAAGGAAGACCTCTCTGGAACCAATATCTCCAGAAGACAGGAAAGGAAGGCCAGCTACTCACCCAGATCAGCTGACACAGGATCCAGGGAGAATTCCAAAAAAGAGAAGATCCCAAGGTGGAGTCTCAGGAGCAGTCCCAAGGAGAAGATCCAAGCTGAAGGTCCAAGTGGAATATCTTCTGGACAGGAAGATCAGGACTTTTTATAGTCTTTTTCCAAGTCCCTTCCTGTCCCTTTCTCCACTTTACAGGAACCAATTACAGTCTTTCAATTTGCCTAGCACTACCCAAGGGGGTTGGGCAGTGGCCTCTGGAGTTGTCACTCACTCTAGCAAGTGACTTGAGAACTCTACTAGTGTTAAGTAGAGGAGTTTAAGTTTTTGATTGATTGATTGATTTAAAAAGTGCTGATTGATAGACAAAGCAAGTTTGATTCACTCTTCACAGATCTTTTGGAGGGCATGGGAAAATTGTCAGTTTAGACATGTTGCTTTCTGTCACAAACAGCTTGGAATGAGTATAATCTTAAATTTAATAAATAAAATGGTTTCTGGCAGACTGGAGCCTAAATGCAGAATACAGTATGAATATTTTTTTCTCTTAACACTATGAAACTGGGAAAGTATAGAGTATGGAACCAATGACATTTGTTGAAGAGCTAGCCTAGCTAAATTTTTAAAAGTTCAGAAATTTGGCCATCAGGTATAAAATATATCAACAATAGAATTCATGTTTATCTGATGAAGAGTCTAGATTTATAAAGGGAATCCTTAGGTATTATTTTTCTAGAAACCCACAATGAATTAAAAATATATTGGTTCTGGCTTCTAATTCCATTTCTCTGACTCATTCTAAGTGGGACATGTTTTGTTGTTATTGTTCAGTCATTTTAGTTGTGTCTGACTCTTCGTGACCCCATTTGGAATTTTCTTGGCAAAGATACTGGAGGAGTTTGCCTTTTCCTTCTCCAGTTCATTTTATAGATGAGGTACTGAAGCAAACAGGAGGTAAGTGACTTACTCAGAGTTATACAGCTAATACATGTCTAAGGCTGGAATTGAACTCAGGTCTTCCTGACTTTAGATCCAGAGTTCTATTAACTGTGCCATCTAGCTGCCCTAGGATATGCTGATTTTCTTAATTGTTTGAGGATGTTTGAAATTTATATCAATTGCTTTATTTCCTTCAAGGTCACACCACTTATATTTTATTAGATGACTGAGTAGATTTATTTATTTTTATTTTTTCATTAAAATTTCAACTTTATTTGGCCAGTGTGTTCAGTTCCAACATAATGGTGGAAATGCTTAAAGTGTTGTCAAGTCTGATTAAGTTCAGATATCCTTGGCTCTCTCAATAGGTAAAGTGCTGGGCCTGGAGTCAGGAAAACCAGAATTCAAATCCAGCCTCAGACAGTTATTAGCTGTATGAAATCACTTAGATTTTGTCTGCTTCAGATTCCTCTGCTATAAAATGGAGATAATAACAGAATTTACCTTGTAGGGTTGTCATTGTAAAGCTCTCAACATAGTGCCTGGTACATAGTAGGCACGATATAAATGCTTATTTTTTTACCTCTTTCCCCTTCTTACTTTCCTACTTGCTTTCCTATAGTTAACTGTCCCATGAGAAAAATATTTTTCATTGTCATACTTCTTGACATAAAATCAAATCTTACTCTTGATGTAAAAAAAAAAACAACTAGCCAGAGCACAACTTTGTAGTTAAGTGACTACTAACTGGCATGCAAATGAACCAAAGTATTTAGGAAATTCCTGTCTGGATATCTACAGCAAGATTTCTTAAAGGTTATAACTGAAGAACAATAGAGAGAAGAGGCTGTTTTCAGACATTAAGATAGAATTAGTGACATTTACCACAGCTGGTAATTCTCTTTTTAAACTTCACTCTAATACTGAGTTTCCTTATTGTTTTACTAAAACATCCTGGTGATTGCATAGATAACTGTTCTGACTTCCAGAATTTTGTTAGTTCCCATTCTATGCTCCTTTTATTTATTATTATATAGCCAGTAGGGGGAGCCTGAAGCACAAAACATTGTTGTTGAAGGTCTTGGTAAACAGCTGTGTTTTCCCATTATTTTTGATGAGTTGGTGGATTTACATATTTAAGAAATATCAGTCTTTAGTATTATTGTGTTCAAATTGTAACTAATAAGGTTTGTGATATTTCTGGCTGGTCTTTATGGACTTTTTGTTTTATAGCTTTCTGATATTCTTAGGGCAATTGTATATTATGATTTGTTTTTATGTATTGTGTTATTGTATATTGTAATTTATGTTTAGAATCATACACTTTTAGATGTAGAAGAGCCCCCAAAGGCCAACTAATCCAACCCATATCTCATAGGAATCTTTTCAACAACATTCCTAGCAAATGGTTTCTCTTTCACGCTTTTTTGTTTTGTTTTGTTTTTTGGTGATCTCACTAGCCCCCATGGATTAATTGGTTGTCTTTATGCAAATTATTCCGAAGTCTTCATAGTCCAAGCCTGAAAATTCAGCCTTCGTTTCCTCCCCAAATCTTACTGTTATATCATCAGCTGCTTTCTGGATAGCTCCTCTTGAGAAACCATGTAGGCATCTCAAACAATACAGTAGAGAACTCATTGTCTTTCCTGATAACCTCCAGATCTTCCCATTTCTGTTCTAGTTAGCCCAGGTTTGCAATGTTGGAGTCAACTTTGACTCTGGTTTGTCTTCTAGCCCTTTTCTTTATTCCTCATATCCTAAAACTTGCCAAATCATATTGATTCTATCTTTATAGCATCTCTTGTATTTAAAATCTCTTTTTCTCCAAGTTTGGATGCTTAAGCCAAGACTATTTCAACAGCTTACTAATAGGATTCCTAATGTTGCTTGCCTTCTCTTCAGTTTATCTTCCACCTACTTGCCCATTTTACCCTCCTAAAGCCCAGACCTGACCCTGTTGTTCCCTTGTTCAAGATTGTGTGAACCCCGCCCTCATTCAGAATCGGATTGGGGTACCCCATACCTCATCTTATAGGGAAGCCTCACTCCCAACTCCTGTGGGGCATCCAGGTCACCCAGTTTAGGGGTGTCACCCCCTCGAAGTCTCCCAGAGTATATTCGGCGGGAGGGGAGAGCTAGAAGAGAGTCTCACCACATAGACTCTCTCTATCTCCCCTGTCTCCCTAATGTTGATACTAGCTCTTTTTATTATTAAAAGATTCTCTAGGATAAAAGACAAATTTCTCAGTTTGGCATTTCTATAAAGCTCTTTCAAGGCAGGGACTATTTATTATTTGTCTGTATTCCCATTACCTAACAGTTCCATGCAGGTAGTAGGCATTTAATTAACATTTGTTGTTAAAATCTTTTACAATCTGGTTCCCCCATACCTTTTCAGACTTCCTTCATATTACTTCCTTTTAAATACCCTAGGTTCCAACAAAACTGACCTATTTGCTGTTCCCTGAACTTGTATTCTATATCCTACCTCTATTTTGTATTCTATATCCTACCTCAGTCTGTTTTCTCTGCCTGGAATGCACTCCATTTTCACCTCCCTTATTTTCGATCTTTAATTTCATTCAAAGTTCAGCTCAGTTGAATATTTCTTGATCCTTCTAGGATTAGTCATCTCTCCCTCCTGTAAATAGTTTTTGCAAATGACCATCTTGTATTAAATACCTTTTCCCCTTCTACCCTTCACTGCCCACCTAACTCACAACTTTGCCTTGGGGTGATCTCCTATTATAGGGGTGCTACAATGGTCTTCCACTATCTCATGCCATTTGCAAAAGCTATTTACACTCCTCAAATTCTCTTCTATTTACTTCTATTTTACTCTTCTCTTTACCTGTTGTATTCTCTTTTTAAAAGATGATCTTGAAGGCAGTGACTTTTTAGGAATCTTTTTTTTTTCTATTGCTGGCATCTAACACAGTGCCATTTACATGGTAGGTGTTTAATGAATTGAAATGATCAAACCCCAATTCCCAAGCATCCTATTCCACCAACTGAAGGGTAGATGATGGACTCATGATGCAGAATAAGATGTTTTGAGACTTGATGAAGGTGGGAATTTTTTTTGTTTCATTGTGTATAGTTATTGCCAGGGCTTTCCTTTTTCTTTTTCAGGTTGGAGTAGGTGAGGAAATGGGGATAGGGTAGCAAAAAGGAAAAGAGTATTTGAAGCTTCTTTTTAAAAAATTCACAGATGATTCCACAATTGAGAAATGGTCAAAGGATATGAATAAGAAGTTTTCAAATGAAAAATTCAAAGATATCAATAATTACATGAAAAAATGTTTGAAATTTCTCTCAATTAGAGAAATGCAAATTATAACAATGTTGAGGTACTACCTCACACCTAGTAGATTGACCAATATTACAGTAAAGGAAAATATTAAATGTTGGAGGGGATGTGATAAAATTTGGGACACTAATGCATTGCTGGTGGAGATGTGAATAGATCCAACCATTCTGGAGCACAATTTGGAATTATGCCCAAAGGCCTATAAAACAATTCATTCCCTTTGATCCATATCACTACTACTTCTGTATCCCAAAGAGATAAAAAAAAGAAAGAACTTGTGTGTACAAAAATATTTATAGCTGCTCTTTTTATGGTGGTGAAGAATTGGAAACTAAAGGGATGGCTGAACAAATTGTGGTATATGATAGTGATAGAATACTATCATGTTGTAAGGAATGATGAACAAGATAATTTCAGAAAGTGCTGGGAAGATCTACATGAATTGATGCAGAGTGAAATAAAGAGAACCAGGAAAACATTGTACATAGCAACAGCAATACTGTGGAATGATAAAATGCGATAGACTTTGCCTCCAACAGCAATGCAATAATCCAGAACAGTTCTGAGGGACTTATGGAAAAGAATGCTTCCACCTCCAGAGAAAGAACTGTTGTAGTAGGAATGCAGATGAAAGTATAAGATTCATCATTTGCTCATTTGGGCATGTTTTGTGGTTTGGTATATTTACTTACCAAAATGAATAATAAAAAAATATGTTTTGTGTAATAATACATGCATAACCCAGATTGAATTGCTTGCCAGCTCTAGGAGGGGGAAGGGAAGAAGGGAGGGAGACAATTTGTAGAAATTTATTATTACATGTAATTGGTAAAAAATTAATTTAATTTTTAAAAATTCATGGAAGAGAACAAAAAGAGTTCCAGACAGATATGATGGCTATGAAAGTTAGTTGCTGAATTTATTATTTATTTAAAAAGAAATGTGAGCTGTACATAATAGAGAAAAAATTGATCCTCTAACCTCTGCTTGAGGAGAACCTCTAGTGAGTGTTAATGCATTACTTCCTGGAGGTTCTCTTCCTGGACAGCCATAAGAATTAGGAAGTTTCCCCTTATTTTGAGTCAAAGTTTATGTCTCTACTGGGCAGAACAATTTGAGGCCCTCTTCCATAGAACGCATCATCAAATACTTGTAGATACAAACTCTATCCTTCCCACTCTTCCTCCTGCTTCTCTTCTCCTCTCCTCTCCTCTCCTCTCCTCTCCTCTCCTCTTTTCTCCTCTCCTCTCCTCTCCTTTCTTCTCAGTTTCCAGACTGAACAACCTCCACTTCTTTTGGTGGATCCTTTTATGATATGAACTTCAGGCACCTCACTATTCTAGCTGTCCTCTTTTGTATTCACTTCAATTTTTCAGTGCGTTCCTAAAATGTGCCTCCCAGAATGAAACATACTCTACATGTTGTTAAATAGGGCAGAGTATGATGCCTTATTTCTCAATTAGACTTGAGGCCTCACAACACTTTTAATCATGCACTCCCCTCCTGTCAGTGAAAAAGTTTTGAGTATGTGTATATGTGCCAATCTATAAATTCTATATACATACAAAGTTATGTTTATCATGTGAAGCAATATCTTATTTATAAATTATATACATATAAATTAATATTTATACCATAAACTAACATTTAAATCTTATAAATTATAGGCATACATAACTGGATGGATAACTATATACCATAAAATATAAAAAGGATGAGATAAAGATTAAATATATTTTATAAAAGTCAATAAGGAGCCATTATAGTTTATTGAGTAGGGAAGTGATATGGTCAGACTTTCACTATAGGAAAATCACTGACTGTTGGTAGAGGATGAATATGAGAAAGGAGAGTCTTTAAGGCAGAGACCAAATAAGAGGCTATTAGAATAGAGTAGGCAGAAAGAAATGACTTAGGGTGATGACTGAGTAGGTAAAGAGAAGACAATTGACAGAAGAGATGTGAAGGGATCAAAGAGCAAAGTAAAGATGACACTTGAATTGTGAGAACTTATACAAACAGAAGAATGGTGGGTGCCCTTAATAGCAGTAGGGAAGTTGGGAATATGGGTGGATTGGTAGAGAGCAGAGATAATACAGTAATATCTCTTAGTCCAGATCACAATCTACCCATTCTGAGTAACTTATGCTATCCTACCTAAAATGAAAAGGGTAGGAGCTGTTCTCTTACTCATGAGTCACTGTCACTATCCCTCTGAGAAGCAGCCATGAGGTGATGTGTATATAGGGAGCGGGGTCAAATTTTTCCCAATAGCATCTGTGAACACTTTTGACAACTGTTAGCTTAGTATGAAGCTGCCCTCGGGGGGTAGACATTAGGCTCAGAAGCTAGAGGTAAGGAATTGCTTTCACCTCAGAGGGAAGGAGTGGAATAATGGAATATTAGGTGGATTGTTGTGATTGTGTTGGAGTCAAGTCCCATATTGGCTATCCCATGGACAGAGGGTCATGACTTATCTTTCCACTCTCAGGCTGGTTAATCACATATGCCTGTGGTCAGGCTATACCTCTCTTGGCCCTCTACTTTGGACCCAACTATACTAGTCCATAAATCCTATAAATGTATGAATTGTGTTTTATCTAAACTTTCTCTCTTCTAGAACCTAGCACATTGCTAGACCTTAAATGTTTGTTGGCTTGAATTGAAATGGATATTATACTATATTATACTTTGGTCTAAAAATAGGTCAGTGCAAATTAAAAAACTAGAAAATGAATAAATTAAAAATCCCCAGGGCAGCTGGGTAGCTCAGTGGAGTGAGAGTCAGGCCTAGAGACAGGAGGTCCTAGGTTCAAACCCGGCCTCAGCCACTTCCCAGCTGTGTGACCCTAGGCAAGTCACTTGACCCCCATTGCCCACCCTTACCAATCTTCCACCTATGAGACAATACACCAAAGTACAAGGGTTTAAAAAAATCCCCAGATGAAAACTAAATTAGAAATGCTAAAAATCAAAGGAGAAATTAATAAAATCAAAAGTAAAAGAACTATTGAATTAATATATAAGTCTAAGCCGTTATTTTGAAAAAACAGATAAAATAGACAAAGTCCTGGTAAATTTAATAAAAAGGGAAAGAAGAAAACCAAATTAACAGTATCAAAGATGAAAAGGGAGACCTCAACTCTAATGAAGAGGAAATTAAGGCAATCATTAAAAACTATTTTGCCCAATTATATGGCAATAAATATTGCAGTCTAGGTAATATGGATGAATATTTATAAACTACCTAGATTAAGAGCAGAAGAAATAGAAAATTTAAATAATCCCATATCAGAAAAACAATTGAACAAGCCATCAAAGAACTCCCTAAGAAAAAATCGCCAGGGCCTGATGGATTCACAAGTGAATTCTATCAGACATTCAAAGAGCAACTAATCCCAGTACTATACAAATTATTTGATATGATAAGCAAAGAAGGAGTCCTACCAAATTCCTTTTATGACACAAATATGGTACTGATTCCAAAGCCAGGTAGATCAAAAACAGAGAAAGAAAACTACAGACCAATTTCCCTAATGAACATAGATGCAAAAATCTTAAATAGAATACAGCAAAAAGACTCCGGCAAGTGATCAAGAGGGTTATCCATCATGATCAAGTGGGATTTATACCAGGAATGCAAGGATGGTTCAACATTAGGAAAACCATCCACATAACTAACTATATTAACAAGCTGACAAACAAAAATCACACGATTATCTCAATAGATGCTGAAAAAGCCTTTGACAAGATACAACACCAATTCCTATTAAAAACACAAGAAAGTATATGAATAGAAGGACCTTTCCTAAAAATAATAAACAGTATATATCTAAAACCATCCACAAGCATCATATGCAATGGGGATAAATTAGAAACCTTCCCAATAAGATCAGGCGTGAAACAAGGATGAACATTATCACCTCTATTATTTAACATTGTACTAGAAACACTAGCAGTAGCAATTAGAGAAGAAAAAGAAATTGAAGGTTTTAAAATAGGCAATGAGGAGACTAAGTTATCACTCTTTGCAGATGATATGATGGTCTACTTAAAAAATCCTAGAGAATCAACTCAAAAGCAAGTAGAAATAATCAACAACTTTAGCAAAGTTGCAGGATACAAAATAAATGCACATAAATCATCAACCTTTCTATATATTTCCAACACATCACAGCAGCAAGAGGTAGAAAGAGAAACACCATTTAAAATCACCCTAGACAATATAAAAATCTATCCACTGAAACAAACACAGGAATTATACAAACACAACTACAAAACACTTTCCAAACAATTAAAACTAGATCTAAACAATTGGAAAAACATTGATTGCTCATCGGTAGGACGAACTAACATAATAGAAATGACCATTCTACCCAAATTAATTTACTTATTTAGTGTCATACCTATCAAACTACCAAAAAACTTTTTTACTGAATTAGAAAAAACTATAACAAAGTTCATTTGGAATAACAAAAGATCAAGACTATCAAGGGAAATAATGAAAAAAAAAACCGTGAAGGAAATGGCCTAGCAGTACCAGATATTAAGCTATATTATAAAGCAGTGGTCATCAAAACAATATGGTATTAGCTAAGAGACAGAAGGGAAGATCAATGAAATAGACTTGGGGTAAGTGATGTCAGCAAGACAGTGCTATGATAAACCCAAAGAGCCCAACTTTTGGGACAAAAATCCACTATTTGACAAAAACTGCTGGGAAATTTGGAAAACAATATGGGAGAAATTAGGGTTAGATCAACTTCTCACACCCTACACCAAGATAAATTCAGAGTGGGTGAATGACTTGAATATAAAGAAGGAAACTATAAGTAAATTAGATGAACACAGAATAGTGTACTTGTCAGATCTCTAGGAAAGGAAAGATTTTAGAACCAAGCAAGAGTTAGAAAAAATTACAAAATATAAAATAAATAATTTTGATTATATTAAATTAAAAATGTTTTGTACAAACAAAAACAATGCAACCAAAATCAGAAGGGAAACAACAAACTGGGAAAAAATCTTTATAACAAAAAATTCTGACAGAGGTCTAATTACTCAAATATACAAGGAACTAAATCAATTGTAAAAAAAATTCAAGCCATTCCCCAATTGATAAATGGGGCAAGGGACATGACTAGGCTATTTTCAGATAAAGAAATCAAAACTATCAATAAGCACATGAGAAGGTGTTCTAAATCTCTAATAATTGGAGAAATGCAAATCAAAACTACTCTGAGGTATCACCTCACACCTAGCAGATTGGCTAAAATGATAGCAGGGGAGAATAATGAATGTTGGAGAGGCTGTGGCAAAACTTGACATTAATGCATTGCTGGTGGAGTGGTGAACTGATCCAACCATTCTGGATGGCAATTTGGAATTATGCCCAAAGAGTGCTAAAAGACTGCCTGCCCTTTGATCCAGCCATACTATTGCTGGGTTTGTACCCCAAAGAGATCATAGATAAAAAGACTTGTACAAAAATATTTATAGCCACACTCTTTGTGGTAGCAAAAATCTGGAAAACGAGGATATGCCCTTCAATTGGGGAATGGCTGAACAAATTGTGGTATATGCTGGTGATGGAATACTACTGTGCTCAAAGGAATAATAACCTGGCAGAATTCCATGTGGACTGGAATGACCTCCAGGAATTGATGCAGAGTGAAAGGAGCAGAACCAGGAGAACATTGTTCACAGAGACTGATACACTGTGGTAAAATCGAACATAATAGACTTCTGTACTAACAGCAATGCAATAACCCAGGACAATTCTGAGGGATTTATGGAAAAGAATGCCCCCCACATTCAGAGAAAGAACTACAGAAGTGGAAACACAGAAGAAAAACAACTGCTTGAACACATGGGTTGATGCAGACATGATTGGGGATGTAGACTAGAAAGGAGGACACCAATGTAACTCTCAATAATATGTAAATAAGTCTTAATTGATGACACATGTTAAAACCAGTGGAAATTCATGTTGGCTATGGGGGGAGATGTTTGGAGGGGTGAAGGGGAAAGTAAGAACATAAATCATGTAACCATGGAAAAATTTTCTAAAAAAAAACAGAAACAAACAAATAAATTAATGAATAAAATAAAAATAGATCAAATAATAACAGCCCACATTTGTATAGTATTTTAAAATTTATAGTACTTTCTTAATATCAACCCTTTCCCCCAATACTGCAATTTTTATTATCCCTAGTTTATAAATGGAGTTAAAGAGATATGAGTTATCCACATTTATACTATCATTTTCAGACGTAGGTCTTCTGACTCTGTTCTTCTACATATTGCTGCCTCTTACAGGATGCCAAGCCAAACAATACTTGTGTCCACTGACCAGAGTTCTATCTTCCCCACACTGTGCCAAAGACACACTGAAATATTCTGACTTTATAGTTTTATTGTCCTCTAATTTATATTTACCAATAATCACAACATGACTCATTCATTTCTAAATTACTTTAGGTAATGTTCGAAGTTTACAAATTTACTTCTTATTTTACATTGATCACATTATATATTTTATATCTTATATTAATTACATGTTGGCTTCTTGATAATATCTGAGGAAATATCTTTAGCTCACTGATGACTTAGTGCCAACTCACAATAAAATGAGTTGCTTCTAGGAAGTTTGGTCAGTCAACAAGTACTTATTAAGTACAACTATGTTGGCACTACTCTGAGTACTCTGGATAGAAAGAAAGGCAAAACCAATCCCTGCCTTCTAGGAGTTCACAGGAGACAGCATAGAGACAAGTATGTAGAAAAAAGATATAGCCAGAATAAATGAAAGATAATTAAGGAAGGAAGTCACTAAGCGAATAGGGAGGGTCACAAAAGACCTTTTGCAGAAAGTGGGATTTGAACTAGAAGGAAGCCAGGAGAGCTAATAGGTGAAAGGAAGTAAGGAAAGAGAACATGGAATAGAGGACAGCTGGTAAAAAGGTGGACACCATCTGAAGTGTCCTCTTTGGGGTAAGCCAGCAATGCTGGATCATATAATGTGTGTAGAGGAGTAAGATTAGAAATCTAGAGATCATTTGTGAAGGATCTTCAATGTCAAACAAAATGCTCTTGGAGATAACAGAGAGCCACTGGAGATCATTGAGGGGGGGAGATAGTGGGGAAAGTGCAGTGACATGATCAGATGTACACTTTCAGAAAATCATTTTGATAGCTGAATGAAAAGTGGATGGGAGAAGGGAGAGATTCGAAGCAGAGAAATAAATTAGAAGACTAGGACAATAGTCTAGATATGGGATAACAAAAGCCTACACCACAGTGATATTTATGTGAGTGGAGAGGATCTACCCAAAGTATTTTTGTTTTGGGTTATCACACTCAGGAACTCCTGATGGGTTCACCCTAAGCTTCTGTTTGGGACTACATTTATTCATATTTATGTCAAACTGCCTTGCTTTCAGGCTGCTCTCTCAGTAAAATTGCTTAACTTTGTACTGTGGAGTACATAGGGACTTCTTGTGGGAAACCTTTATCAAAATCCTGTATAAGGTAAATCTTCCAGAATCTGGGGAGAGCCACTCCCCTTTTGGCATAGTCTCCTCCACCAAATGACCTAATAAATTTTTTTTAAAACTACCAAATGACCTAAGAATTTTTTTTAAAAACTCTCAGATTTTTGGGTCTGTTCTCATGAACAGCAATCCAGTGCTCTTTTCACCCAGCCTTCTTCATCACCCATACTGCCTCACATATCTATATTCTCAATAAAATATGATCAGCCTTCTTGCTTTTGCCTCAGTTTTCTCTTGCCTTCAGTTTTAGGTTACTTTTCTCTTGGGGTCTATAGTCCCATGCATATTGATCAAGTTAACTGATGTGCATAAAATAAAGTAATTTATTATCCTGCATCAAAGACAGGAAGCTCAGGGCACTGGTAAGATTAAGTGATTCATAAGGCAATTTTGAGTAACATTCTACTATACTTCATAGTATGTGAGGTAACAAAATCCTATACCACACTGATATATATGTGAGTGGAGAGTTACTGCAAATCTGCATATCATGTATGGGATTACCTAATGGCCAGAAATTTTCTTGGAAGTGTGATAAAGAGATTAAATCTACCTTGCCCATTCTTAAATCTAATCACCAAACTGGTAAACAACTCCATTTAATTCTCAAGTGGGGAGGTCAGTGACCCAAGTGTGCAAAAATGGGTGATGAATCAGAATTGACTGCCCCCTAGGCAGTCCTAAGAAAAGTGTCTGTTGTGATTAGACAGGTATACTAAGAGGAAGGCACAGGAAGTGATGAAAGAAATGACCTGGATAAATTAAGAGAACTTCTGGGGCTTGCCATTTTGGCTCTTGTTTGTGACTTGGACCTGGAGGAGCTCTGACTGAGACCTTGGACTAGGTGAAACTGCTCTTAATCTCTTCCTTGGGATTACACTGGTGAGTGTAAAGACTAAATCTTCCTGGATTCTGTGAAGGAACTCTCCTTTCAAGAGAGGACCAGAGACTGAAGCTTTTGCTTCATTCATCCCTGGCCCTTGGGCCTCAGTGACTCTCTGCTCAGCCTTCTCCATTTAAGGATCAGTTAAATCTGCCTGGGTTGAGCCAGGGGCGGGCGAAAATTGCTCAGTGTGTTAGATTACTAATCCTATCTTATTCTTTCTCTAATTTTCTTATTTCTCTCTCTCTTCTCACTTGTAAATAAACTTCCATAAAAGTCATTTTGACTTGAGGTTATTCTTTAATTAGGGATTAATAATTATTCAATTCCCTGGCTACCAAACCTTTTAATATTCACCCAACCAAAATTCCTTTTTACCCCTAACAGAAGTAATTCATTATATAGAGTAATCTGAAGAGAGCTCACTGCTAAATATAAAGGTACCTTAGTATCTGTCATCTGGAAGCCATCAACCCAAAATGTAATTAATGAAAATTAGTTTGTAAATTTGTGGTATCTGTTGGTGATGGAATACTATTGTGCTAAAAGGAACAATGAACTGAAGGAATTCCATGTGAACTGGAAAGACCTCCAGGAATTGATGCAGAAGGAAAGGATCAGAAACAGGAGAACCTTATACATAGAGATGGATACACTGTGGCACAAAAGAATGTAATGGTCTTCTCTACTAGCAGCAATGCAATGACCCAGGACAATTCTGAGGGACTTATGAGAAAGATGCTATCCACATTCAGAGAAAGAACTGTTTAAGTAGAAACACAGAAGAAAAACAACTGCTTGATCTCATGGGTTGGTGGGGATATGATTGAATATGTATAATGAATCGATCACCCTAATGCAAATATTAATAATATGGAAATAGGTCTTGATCAATGACACATGTAAAACCCAGTGGAATTGCTCGTTGGCTATGGGAGGGGAAATGGAGGAGGGGAGGGAAAGAACATGAATCATGTAACCATGGAAAAATATTCTAAATTAATTCATTAAATAAAATTTTTCAAATAAAAATGTTTTTAAAAGAGTAAAAAAAATTTGTAATAATAAAGGTGATGTTTCAATGACAGATGAAAACAGAAGGGTGGTAGTCCTTATTGGACTATGAGAGTTTATTCAGCTTATACATGGAGATGAATACTGCATCTGGTAGACAGAAGTGATCCAATTGCTGGAAAGGCTCAGTAGAAATAGCTTGTCAAGTTTTTACCATAGATTAGATAACATATGCCAAGGTTGTTTTTTTTTTTTTACTCTAATTACATGTTCACTAAGAAATCATCTGATTACTAATTAGATTTCTTGGGAATTTTGAAAATAAGCATAGTTTGTGTTTATGTAGTAATTTATAAATCTTTATAAATCCTGGATAGAATACCAAGCCTAGAGTTAGGAAGACATCTTCCTGAGCTCAAATCTGAGCCTAGACATTTACAAGCTATGTGACTCTGGGCAAGCCACTTAAATCTGTTTGCCTCAGTTTTCCTCATCTGCAAAATGAGCTGGAGAAGAAGAAGGTAAGCTGCCCCAGTATCTTTGCCAAGAGAACTCCAAATGGGATCACAAGGAGTCAGACATGACTAAAAATGACTAAACATGCTTATAAATCTTAATGATACTTCTTCTGAGAATCCTGTAAGATAAACAGTCCAAGTAAAAATGTTAAAAAATGAGGAAACTAAAAGCCTGGATTTTCCTTGTGAACCCCTAAAACCATATTCCCTAATCTAGACATATTTGAAGAGAAACATATAGACTTAATTCTAGCCTAGTCTCTTGGAGACTGGAAGAAAGATCCTATAGCCTTGGTGGTCCAAAAATTGAGGGCTCCTTTTATTTTCCCCTTCAACTCCCAGCTAAGCTGATTAGGGGGATGGGGGGGGGGTGAAAAGGTGGCAATGTGAGTCTCCTTCTCTAAGATGAGTTAGGCCAGACCTCAGGGCATATTTCTCCATGCCACCTTTGAAACACACACACACACATGCATACCACCTACACCCAATAAAAAGTAATGTGTGTAAACTTCAATGAGAGGGATATAGATTATGCATACTAGATCAAGACTGGACCTGCTTCCATGAAGCACTTCTCTCTCATGGAGCTGAGTGTGTGCTCTCTCATTTTTTTAAAAATATTTTCCTGTAGTTACATGTTTCATGTTCTTTCTCTCTCCCCCAAACCTACCCAACCCCCCTTAGCCAATGCACAATTCCACTGGGTTCTACATGTATCATTGATTAATACCTAATTCCATATTATTGATAGTTGGACTAGAGTTATCTTTTAGCGTCTACATCCCCAATAATATCCCCATCAGCCCATGTGTTCAAGCAGTTGTTTTTCTTCTATGTTTCTCCTCCCAACGTTCCTCCTCTGAGTGTGGCTAGTTTTCTTTCTCATAAGTCCCTCAGCCTTGCTCTGGATTCTTGCATTGCTGCTAGCAGAGAAGTCCGTTATGTTTGATTGTACCTCTGTGTACAATGTTCTCCTAGATCTGCTCCTTTCACTCTGCATCCTCTAGCTCTTCTGTTGTTTTTTGTTTGTTTGTTTGTTTTGTTCGTTTTTTTTTTTTTGTGATTTCTCACAGAGATGCTAGTTGAATATAAAATGAGAAACCCATCACCAACAGATACCACAATTTGTTCAGCCATTCCCCAATCAAAGGACATTCTCTCATTTTCCAATTTTTTGCCACCACAAAGAACGCGGCTATAAATATTTTTGTACAAGTCTTTTCCCTTATTATCTCTTTGGTGTATAAACCAAGCAGTACTGTGGCTGGATCAAAAGGCAGATAGTCTTTTAAATCCCTTTGGGCATAGTTCCAAATTGCCATCCAGTATGGTTGGATCAATTCACAACTCCACCAGCAATGCATTAATGTCCCAATTATGCCACATCCCTTCCAACATTCATTACACTCCCCTGTTATCATTTTAGCCAATCTGCTAGGTGTGAGGTGATACCTCAGAGTTGTTTTGATTTGCATTTCTCTAATTATTAGAGATTTAGAACACTTTCTCATGTGCTTATTGTGCTCTGACTCTTTCTGAAGGCTATGTATGCACTTTGTGAAAGAGACCAGAATGAATATAGGTATAAATTATTCCAATAAAAAGTGGCTAAACTTTGAAAGGAGGTGGTGATGTGTTCAAAGTTAAGAATTAGCCAGAAATATTGCTAAGAACCCAAGTACCTTGAATCTTCTTTGTACTCAATTACTTTGCTTCATTTTGACAAATTCTGTGATATAAGAGAAAAACTAACAAGGAAAGCTATTTTAGACTTTTTTAAGAGAATAAATTTAAAAAGTTTAAACTTTAAAAGAGTCTGGATACCAGATCATTATAAATGATGTGTACTAGCAGTGCAATATAATTATAGCTAAATTTCTACAACATGGATTTCTGAAAAGTTGGCTATAAATGAAATATTTGTCAATTATGCATTAAATGCAGTAGACAAGTTTTTCATTTGAGTCTTATTATGAATCCTTTTTTAAAGTGAATGATGCAGATTAGAACATACATAGTGTATTTGTGTAAAAGCAAGTTATGCCTGTAAGAGTTTACATTTGTCTAACACTTAACAATTTACAAAGCTCTTTCCTAAAAACAACCATGTTGACTGTAAGTGTTATTAACCATATTTTATTATCCATATTTTAGAAATGAAGAAACTGAAGTTCTGAAAGGTTAAATGCCTTGTCCACTATTACATAGTATTAAATTTCAGAGTTAAGACTTAAAAACATGTTTTTTGAGTCAATTACTAATTCTATTATGGCCCCAAGTTTTCTATAATTTTACATACATATTATATATGTTACATATAATTTTATAGTCTCTAATTTTATATCATTTAAGAAGTTTGTTTCATCGGAAAATATTCATAATGTCTCACATTAGAAATGGAGATGAGGAAACATTCCATATCTGTGTGATGAATTATTTCAGCTCTTCTTTTTATGCTCTCATTCTTTTCCTTGAAGTACTGTACATTCCTGATGTTATTTGGCCAAGAGCCTTTTTTGAGGGTAAGGAGTTCCACTTTATTGGTCAGTTAGCTTTTTTCAATTCCCTATTTTAAGAATTGAAATAATAATACTAATTAAATTAATGGGGTGCCCATTTGATAAAACACTTCACATAAGCCTAATCCAAAGGGAAAAAATTGTTCAACAAAAAGTTGCTAATAGAATGATTATTACATAATATAATATCTTTTGACGTGGGAGTGTTGGCATGTTTTCTGTAGCTTAAAGAAAATATTAACTAGTTTTCAATTTTTAAAACATATGGGACCCTGAGACTGAGGGAAAACAATAATCTCAGAGCACAGAATGATATAGAAGATTTTTTGGAGATAGTTCAATATACAGCTTCATTTCTGATAGGAAACCTTGAGAAATTTTTAGCTAATGCTAGTGTATGGATAATTAAGTGTAAACCAGGATTATTATTATAATCCATATGTACCTCTTCCTTGGATTGCTATCAGATACCCGAGGTTGCTTCTAGTGCTTCATTTGCCTATTTCCTCCTTGTTCTATGGAGCGATATACAAAGAAAATAATTTTGGAGTTATTGTTAATTCACTGCCAGGAGGGAGTGATAGACACTTCTGCACCCAACAACATAAGAATTTACTCTGAGCCAAATAAAAGCATGCCACCCTCCTACTTTAATGCCCCATCATCATCAGAGTTCCATAGCAAGTTCAATTAGATGATCTAGAAGTGGCAGTGTTATGTCTTGATTGTCTTAAAAGAAGGGAAAAGGAAGGGAGGAGGAATATACTATTGGAGGAGGGGGGAAAGGGAGAATGACCTATCAATCACAAGGAGAAGTTTATACAAATAAGAAGGAGTGGGGAAAATGGGCAAAACTTGAACCCCACTCTCTTTTGAAAAGGTCAAAGGAGGGAACAACATACAAACAGTGTGGACACTGAATTACATTTTACTCATAGAGAAATAGGAGGGAAAGGGAAGAAGGAAGAAAGGAATTAGAGGGAAGATAGGTTAAGGAAGGGATTGGTCTTAAGCAAAACTAACTCTAATTAAAGATGTATAAAGCTATTTATAGTTCTTTTTGAGATGGCAAAGAATTATAATATGAGAGGTTGGGCATCAGTTGGGGAATGGCTGAACAAGTTATGGTATAGAAATGTAACATAATACTATTGTGCTATATGAAATGATGAAGGGAATGGTTTCAGAGAAACTAGGGAAAACTTGTATGACCAGATGAAAATAAAATGAATGGCACCAGGAGAACAATTTATACAATAACAACATGTTAAAGACAAATAATTTTGAAAGAATCAGGAGTTTTGATCAATGGCTAACCACAATTCCAGAGGACAAATGTTCAAAGGATATGGCAGCCACCTCCTGATAGAGGAGTAAGAATGAGGAATGAGATCTATATATGCATATAAAAACACATATACATATTTATTTTATTCATAAATATCTATCTTCATATAATTTTTCATATATATATTCTTTTTTGCCAACATAGGCATTGATTTTGTTTGACTATATGTTTGTAACAAGACTTTTGTTTTTCTTTCGTGAAGATGGGAAGTTTTTTGTTTTTTTTTGTTGATTCAAAAAATTAAAATTTAATTAAAAATTAATGACTGAGAAACCTCTAAGAGTACTAGGAGAGTAAAACATGGAAGAAAGAGAAGTTAAGAATTCAGACAGATGTGACAAACAATAAAAATATTAAACCCTGAGCACCGCCTTGTGTAATACAAGCCAGAAAAGAACATTGTCATAGACCCAGCATGCCAAATGTCAATCAGCAGCCTACAGTAGCTAATGATATCCAGGTAACCAATGAAGTGCCATCAAAATAGGTCTTTGAGATGTAGGGAGGCTCAGGCTTTACTCTTCCTAATGATCTCTTCCCCCACACAAATTAGCAGATTGGAATTCCTAAATACAGTACTATTCTATCTTTTCCATAAGGGTTCTAGGGTTACTTCTGAGGATTGGTGGAGTTTTTCCAATGCTTTCAACTAGAGCCTCCATTCTGGTGTGTTTCTCCCTAATGTTAATTATCCAAATGCCAGTTAATATTGCCTCAATATTATCAATTACATAAATTAGTGTCTTCCTATCATTTTAGCCAATTGATATGCAATTAACATCAATGAGATCTTTTAAATGGATATTTATTGAAAATATATAGCAAAGGGGAAGCTAGGTAGCACAATGGATATAGCAGTAGGCCTAGAGTCAAGAGATCATGGTTTTGAATCTGTCCTCAGACATTTCCCAGCTGTGTGATCATGGGCACTTAACCTCAATTGTCTAGCCTTTTCCAGTCTTCTGTTTTGAAATTGATACTTAAGAAGTTAAGAGAGAAGGAAGGAAGGAAGGAAGGAAGGAAGGAAGGAAGGAAGAAAGGAAAGAAGGAAGGAAAGAAAGAATGTAGCAAGAAATTAAGGATAAATATGTCTGCCACGTACACTAATTGGGGACACACTTTCCCCCCACCCCCAGGTCCTTGAGACAGCAGCCTCAAATTTAAAGCAGCTACCACAAAGTTACCCTGACTACACCAAAGAATTCTGAATGAAGCTTAGCTAATGAATGGAGAACTTTCCTTCCAGGACACATGTGCTGCCCCCTGTCAGAGCTCATTGCTAGAAAGACAGAGGGACTCAAGCAGAGCTGTTTCCTTCCTCTTCTCTACCTCACTGAGGATATTCCTCACTTCACCTGCTCCTTTGCCCAGCAGCCCCACTGGGAGCACACAGAGGGTAAGGAGAGAGGCTCACAGGAGGCAGAGCTGGAGGGGAGCAGAGCACAAAGGCCACTCCCCTCCCCCTCTATACACTGTCTGAGGACATACCTCACTTCACTCATCCAGCAACCCAATGGGAGCACTTTCTCCCTCCTCTGTGTGGGGGAAGGGGGTGTGGAGCATGGCACCAAGTCTCTAAAAGATTTGCCATCACTGGGCTAGATGGTGATAGAACCTCAACTACTATTACTTTATTGGCTTATAGTCCCACCCTCCTATTTTTCAATCCAGTGATTGATACTGGCTTCCTTGTTCCTTGAACAAGAAATTATTTTTGCTGACTTCAGGCATTTTCACTAGCGGTCCCACATGCATGGAATGCTTCATCTCTTCATATCCACCTTTTGGCTTTCCTTTCTCAAGTCCCAGCTAAAATTCCACCTTCTAAATTTAGTGCCTCCCCTCTGATGATTACCTCCAATTTATTTTATATGTAGCTTGTTTGTACATAGTTGTCTGTATGTTCTCTCCCTGTGTGTGCTCCTTAAGAGAGCATGGAATGTTTTGTATCTCTAGCATGTAGCACAGGGCTTGACTACTTACATAGCAAATAAGCTCAATAAATTCATGTTTCCTTTTTTTCCCTTCAATTCCATCTCCTAACTGGATACTGCAATTTACGCCATGAATGGACTGATGAGAACAGTCATGCAATATAGTTGTGGGATCATCTGTTTCGTCAAGAGTTTAAAAATCAAGGAAGAAAATTTAAAACTAGAGCTCCAATTTCAAAGAAAATCTGAATTTCTAAAATTCAATTTCTAAAAAAAAGTATACAAAAAAGAGAGGATAAAAGAGAGGAGAGGAGAGGAGAGGAGAGAAAGAGAGGGAGGGAGAGAGAGGGAGGGAAGAGAGAGAGGGAGAGGGGGAAGGAGAGGAGGAGAGGGAGGGATAAAGAAGATAAAAGAGGAGAAGTAGAGGAGGAGGAGGAGGAGAAAGATGAGGAGGAGGAGAAGGAGGAAGAGGAGGAGGAGAAGAACAAGAAGAACAAGAATAAGAACAGGAATAAAAAATGAGTTGCTCATAGGTCATTTGTGTCTTGTCAAACTGTTTAGAAATTTCCTCAACTTTTACTCCTTTCTTCTTAGTAATCTGTAGTCCCTATGACCTTACATTTTATGTGCAGATCTTTCTTAATTCAGCAGACATTTTTCAGACTGGTATCTAAGTTGGTTTGCTTTCATTTTCATCATTGGTAATGATTACCTCATCCTGCTGATAAAAAAATGACAGATGGAGAATTAGAGAAACAGGGTGGGAAGGATAGGAGTAATATCTTGAGCTACAGCTATAGTACCTGCAGCTATTTAAAAAAATTTCACCTGATCACTTAGATGAAGACTGACTATTCAGCATATGTGCCATAACTAACATCAAACTCAAACTTGCTTATTGTTTTATTTGCTAAAATGATTTTTACATCAATGGGAAACAACATGAATAGACAGGAAGACCTGCGTTGAGGTCTTGTCTTCATCACATACTAGTCAATGATGGGCAACTTTCTAAGACCGATACCCATTAATTGCCATTGCATTGGTGGAAGGTGTTTTCATGCTGAGAATTTCCCATCCTAATGAAATGTCACGGATCATAATCCACCAAATAGATCTAGTGATTCCGAAGAGTGATTAGTCTGACAGATGTGGGTAATTTACATATCTGGAATCAATAAGCAGTCCATACACATCAGCAGTTTGAAAAAAGTGAGTTGTTCCCTATTAGCTTGGAACAGTACACAGAATTCTGTTTCTTCATCTACCATGAGATGATCTTTAATGTTCCTTAGGGGGTAAGAATAGCCATGTTATTATCCTCATCTCTATGGGCTACAAGTAATCAGGAGCAGCTGGACCTCCCCAAGCATCTCTAATCTGCAAAGCATACTGAACCTAGCTCCAAGGGCCCTAAAAAGGAGTCTGAATGGCTAAAGTCCCTAACTTAAGTTGTTTTATTTCACAAACAATTGTTTTAAATCAAAACTTAAATTAGATTCTGGCTTGAGACCCACTGATTTGCAGGGAGAATGATATTTGTTCCTAGCCTAGAATCATTTGAAGGACAGCGTCTAAATGAAGCAAGGTTTGGAACATAACTGGTTTGAGTACACAATTAATTCACCTTGAAGACTGTGGATGACCATTTGAAACAAACCTCAGACTTAAGAATTCCTCTTAAAGCTATTTAAGCAATTCTGGGGCTCACACTAGATATGTTTGTTTTTTGGCAGTACAGCCATTTCATTTCTTTATTATCTTAGGGTAAATTTTTTCCCACTATTTGAACTGAAGTTTATACATGCCCTGAGTGTTTGTGTTTGAATTATAAATCATCCATTGACAGTAGAAAATCAGATTGCTCAGCTAGCTAAGCATTCTTTTCAAGAAACCAGATGTTGCTAAATGTCATGGTTATACTTTATGGAGTGGGCAACTTTAATAATTAATATGTAAAATAGATGTGTATGATTTATAATAAAAATGTAAATAATCTGTCAGTACTAAATAATATAAAAATAATTGTTTACTCAGTGATTTGCATAATGCACACACAGCTCTTAATATCCCATTCTTATTGCATTCTCATTGGAATGGGAGAATTCTGGTCTTGTTTGTTGTCAGATTTTGGCCCAATGATTTATCCTCTTCTCTTAGAGATCTCCATTTGTTCCTTCTCTTAAAAAGGGGTTGACAATTATTTCAACAAACTGTTTCTCTGAGCTGCTTCTAATAAGGATCCTACCTATTACATATGGCAATTGTTCTCTGTAGCCTTTCTCATAGTTGCAGTACAATTGATTCCATATACTGGCATTCTGAAGAATTCGAAAAAGTTCTTACCTCTCCACTTGTGGAAAACAGAAAAATCTGCCCCTTTAGAAACCAAAGCTGAAGAGGAATGGTTCAGGTGAATCCTTTATATTGAATTTGGTTAAAACAGAGCATGTCTGCAATGCGGAAACAACCATTTATCAGTATAATGCCCAAATGTTTTAAATTCAATGATTTTGAGGTTACTAGTCATTTAATCCCAATAATTTCAAACAGGCAAAGACTATACACATATATGAGGCCTGAACCTACTGAAGGTATACATATTAACTTGAATTACTGGAAATCTCAGTGAAAAAAAAATGAATGGTTTTACTCATTTTAGCGTTTGGGGGTTAAAGTTTGGAATCTGGTAGAGGATCTGCTTTATGTGTGTGTGTGTGTGTGTGTGTGTGTGTGTGTGTGTGTGTGTGTGTGTGTGTGTGTGTATATATATTTTAGCAGTTCAAAAGATTAGTGATTTAATCAGGATAGTTATTCTTTCACCAACAGAGACTGTAGCCCCTCCATTCCTTCAATAGTTTCATGAGTTATATGGCTAAAAATAAAATCATTGAGCAAAATTATCAGCTGATGTCTGACATCCAATGAGCTTTTCCAGATTTAGTTAGTTTATTCCTCAGATGATAGGTACAATCGTAACTGGGCAATATTCAAGGAATGTTGCTAGAACTTTCAATCTACAGATATGGCCCTTGAGAATCAGGTTCATCTTTGTGTCAGGTTAAGGTATCAGAGTACCATCCAAATAGATATTAAACTATGCCAGCACCTCATTTAATCCTGCATTTCTTATACAGAGGATCAGTGGGGCCAAGATTCATGCTGATAGCACTATAGCCATCCCTGTATCATAGAACTACCAGGAACCTTTGATATCATCTAGCTCTGGGGTCCTTAACCTGGGGTTGAGACTCCTTGAGTCTCCATGGATAGATTTTAGGGGATTTGTGAACTTGGATGGTGAAAAAAATTACATTTTTATTTTCATTAACCTCTAAATGAAATTAAGCATTTCCTTGAATTATTTAAAACCATTCTCAGACAGGGTTTATAGGCTTTACCAGACTACCAATAAGGTCCACGACTAAAAAAAGATTAAGAAACCCTGCTCTATTCTATCTTCCTCATTTTATACAGAACATAAGAGATACTGACTATAACAGGGTACTCGCTGAGAACAAGATATGCCTGAGGACTAATGAAAAGCCAAATCTGAGACAATATCTCAAGTTACAAATATCACTTGCATAATACTTAACCCAATTATTCTTTGCTTCCCCTAATTTCTATCTGAATCCATCCTAATGATCTCAGAATAAAGTGAGTTTTGTTCATTTGATTTTTGTAAACCAGATGTCATAATCTTTCATCCTATTCTATTTAGTCCTCTAAAATAAGATTTGGCTGAAGATTTAAATTATTTCACTTTTTTCCCTCCTGTTTTCCTTTCCTCTTTTGTTGCTTTATGACTATCCAGATTAACTGAAGCAACTTACCCCATGATTCCTTTCCCTTTGCCCCAGACTGAGACCTCCACTGCAAGAGAGACCCTGGCTCATCTATAGTGGAAAAAATTCTTATGCCTGCTCTGTGGCATAAAACACAGTGTTCTTGGCAGGGTTAAGATCAAGCACTCTCATGATTGATGAGGGGTGTGCTTTTCCCTTAGAAAACATCTTAGCAACGTTCTTCTCCAAACCCTAGTTTGAGCTTGCCTTGGAATCATAATACCAAATTTGTGATACCACAGTTGCTTTCCTGGCAGTAGACTATGGTACTATTGACAGAAGACACAGACTTCATTGTAGAATCAAACAGGGGGTGAATAAAGGGTCTGAGAGAAAGAGAACGGTCTTCATCAAGAATAGTAGCCTCAATGAGAGTACAGAAAAAAAGAGAAAAAAGTTAAATGTTCTCAAGTTTGTCTTGGTTTCAATCCTCTTCCTCAAAACTTTAGCACAACATTGAAAAAGGCTAAATTTACGATTTAGGTAATAGTTTGATAATTGGGATGCTTTTGTAATGAAAATCTGCCTAACCTGTGAGAGGCTTCTTAATTAAGCCTCTATGACCTATGGCAGAATTTTAGATCTTGTGTCTCAATCAGTTTTTGAGAACCTTTATTTTTCCTTCTGTTGAAGGTCAGTAAAAAAATCAGGGCTATATAAATTATTTTTTTAATCCAAAAAAAGTTAGGTTTCTCCAAGAGAGAAAAAAGTTTAATTCATTTCCTTTTAAAATATCAATTAAAAATAATGGAGAAAAAAGTTTAATTCATTTCCTTATAAAATATCAATTAAAAAATAATCTACTTCACATATATTTTTATAGCTAGTTGAAACATGTAGAAGGATGAAAGAGCATTTTCCCTTATTAGTATGACATCATCAGTATCTTAATAAAATGAAGAGATGAGAGGCATATGCAGAGTCACAAAGGGAAGACATAGGAACATCCCCTTACCTCAATAAACAGAAAAAAAGAGAAACTTTGGATTAAAGGCAGAGAAAGAGGCCAGAACACAAAAAATGACAGACAATGACAAATGGGGAAAAGAGAAATTAGCCTGTTGCAGGGGGAAGAGTGCTGAATTGCTACTCAAGTTGAATGTGAATCTTGGCGCTGCTACCTACTCTCATATAACCCATGAGTATGCTAGTTAACTTTCTGGACTTTGGTTGCCTTATTTGTGAATGAGGGGACTAGGGAACTTGTAAGTTTCCTTTTGGACCTATGATTCTATAATCACCATCTTGTGGCCTTTGTAGGCATTGCTGTTGAAAACTTAAAACTGTTGCATTTTCCCAACTATAGGCACAAATATGGATTCTGATTCTTGCTATCTGCCTTGAGGGCAGGATGAAACTAAGTTGAGAACTAATGGTTCCCTGACCTTAGTCTAAAGCAGAGACATAGTCCCCTGTGGCAGGCTGGCTGGAACTTTTGAACCCCTCCACAAAATGTTTTTGAATGCATAAAACAAAATGCAAAGGATCCAAGAAAATCAATCATATGGATCAAAAAAAGTTCATGAAACTCCCTTTAGGGAGCCCTGGTCTAAATGCTGCCAGATATTTTAATATTAAGAAATAATCAGATGACTGAATTTTAAAGTTTTTATCTTGGTATTTAGCATAATTTAGGCTTTAGAATTTTTCAACATGCTTTTTATGTTATAATTGAGATGAGTAACACATACAGTGATTATACCTAAATGCTTTAAAAGTAATTTCATTATTTAAGCATAATATGGACTTTACCTTTTCAGTGAGGCCTTGAACTTTACAATATGGCTAGACAAGTCGCTGAAAAGCAAAAAATTCAATCAACCAAATGATTTGTCTGTTAAATGATGCCAAACAACTGGCTTGACTTTCTTTCCCACTATACCGACTGATTCTTTCACTCTCATGTATTAGGTAATGCATGCTATTATTTGTGTGTGTATATGTGTGTGTAAGCCACTGTAATTCATATGTGTGGACTGAATTATGTCTCTAATGATGATGCTCAAGTGTGAAATGCACCATTGGGGATTATATTTCAGCATAATCACTAAAGACACTGAAGGGGAAATGTTCATAATGTCTAATAAGTGAAGCCATCAAGATGTCAGCATGAAAAAAGTATGTTAACACTGCCTGTTTTGTTCTACCAGAGTCTATGACATAAGCAATCAGCACTTGAAAATCTTCAATTAGCAATATGGAAGCAATGGCAAAATTTACTGTAAAGTATCTGAAAAGTTCCTGGAGTCTAGAACAGTGTCATTAAATCTCTTTTCTTCAAATAACATTTCTCATTCAAAGACACTAGTCTAGCTATTGTGTGGTGCCAGCAAATGAAATAATGGGAAATGCTGCTGCCCCTGGTGATGTTTCTAATTCAGTTTAATTACATATTAATTAAGAGGGGAGGGACTACCAAGCGAGAACTCTACAGTAGAGAAGAATGAATTATTAAGTCTGACCAACTCAAAGTAGAGTTTGGGGAACTCTTAGGTTAATTTAAACATTATGAATAGCCAAAGCAAGTCATTTACCATTCATCCAATCTATAATGGATCTTGAATTTACCTGAAACAGAAATTGACACAAGCTAACACCTATTCCAGTTTCACTTCACTTGATATTCTTTTAAATACAGTACAATTGTTAACCCTAGAAGGTCCTTAGAGAACACTGGGATCAGAACAGAAATCCTATCTGATACACAGAAAAGATGATGAGCAAATAAGAAATCAGAGAAGCACGCTAGAGCAAAATCAGTGAGCATGGTGGTAGTGGGAGGGCCACTTTCTGCCATTGATGTTTATTTAGATTCAAGGTCCAGTCCAACCACTGATAAATTGAAACTTTCTTAGATGAAGCCTGCCACTTACCAGTTCAAAAAAAATAACAGCAAAGTAGCACTTTTCTTTTGATAAGGGGGTGAAATGTACATGAAAGTATCATCATGAGATGGATCATGGGGCAAAAGCCTTTAGTTGTATAGAATAGTCTTTTTTACCCACTTACCTTCCATCTAGATCAGTACTGTGTATTATTTCAAAGGGAGAAGAATGGTAAGGGCTAGCAATGGGGGTTAAGTGACTTGCCTATGGTCACACAGCTAGGAAGTTTCTGAGGCCAAATTTGAACCCAGGACCTCCTAAATACAGGCCTGGCTCTCAACCCACTGAGCTACCTAGTTTCCCCTGTAGAGAGTAGTCTTAAAGTGAACCTACAGGAAAGGGAAATGAGAAGGAAAAAAGATGATACAGTTTCAACAAAATCTTATTTGGATGGATTTAACACAAAACAGAATGAAAGATTATGACATCTGGTTTGCAAAATTCTGATGAACAAAAAATCCCATCTGCTTTTACTATTTCTTTGGAGTTTTTTTTTTTTTTGTACTTCTCTCTTCCTCTTTCTCCACTTTACTATTTCTCATTAAGAAAATGACTAGTCCCACTTTCCTTTAAAAAAATTAACTTGGTTCGCTTCCTTTGTTTATATGCTACATTTTTCTCCATGCAAGCCACACAGGAAGGGAATTACATTTAATAGAAAATGCCCTCTTTTCAGCTATCTTCAGTTTGAAGCCACAGAGAACTGTAATTAAAATTACTATCAAAGATCTAGAGTTTGAGTCTAATTCTATGGTCTTTATGTAACCAGACTTCCACTTGGATGCCCTGGAATATTTAGGCACTATAACATTCTAATGTCTATAAAGACCCCTTGACAGTATTTACCTTGTGTTCTTTTACAGGAGTTTGTTTTGTAGTCACAGTTACCAATATGTATGTTATGAACCTATTATTGCAGGAGCAAAGTATGGAAAAAACATTGAAGTCACTATTCACAACTGATTACTTACCAAAATTATTAGTGTTCACCAAGTCACATAAAGAAACTTTGGGGAATGGCATTTGTCTCTTATAAACACCAATATTTCAGCTGATTCTTTTATGCCAACCATCCGAAAATTGGCTAATTTCAAGAGATGTGGTTTTTCATTGCAAGTCTTGTGATGTATATGGTCATGAGATTAGAACTTCAAAGGAGCTGATTTTGAATGAAATACAACATAACTGTGCTAACAAGGCAGACAGCACAAATGAGGCATTTTATTAAAAAATATTAACAGTGGTTCTGGATGAACACTTTTATGGATCCATAATCAGCCATGAGATTTAGTCAGTAGCTGTGTATTTTCTTTTTTAAAAATGGAAAATGAAAGGCTATTACCAAATTTAGTATCATATAACATCTTATTATTATACGACTAGTATTAAATGACTCCTTATTATGAACTTCATTGAGATAGGTTTTCTAGGCGAGATAGGCTTTAAGCCACAGCTATATTACAATGCTAGATTTTACAATCGGTAAATTTGAATTTTCTCATTTCATAGTTATATGTTAGAAAATAAGAGCTGGCATTTAAATAGTGTTTTTCAAGTTTCAAAGGGCCTTATAGAAGATACTTTACTTCACTTTATCCTGACAACAACCCTATGAGGTAAGAGCTATTGTCTCCATTTTGCAGAGTAAGAAACTGAGATACAAAGCCTGTGCCTGATTACTGATTCAAGTCAAAGTTATTTGAGGTTTTAAATAACTGCCTACTATCCCTTTTTAAAAAATTAAAGTGAACAATTGTTTTGTTGCCCAATTGACAGAAACTATTATAAAGGTACTTAGCTATGGCTTTTTTTGGTAGGCAATTTAAAAAGTAAAATATTTTTGTCTTTCACTTTGAATTCAACAACAACCTAGTTTAGAACTTATCCCTTAAATTTCATTTTTTTCCTGATAGAGGTATTATTTATCCACAATTATTTCTAGTTTCATTACTTTTCCTTGTATACTAATGCCTTAATTTGATGGTAGTACTTCGGCTACCTATTTTTATTAAGGAAATACATTAAAAATTAAAGAGTTGAATATTCCATAAAATCTAAATCATTTCTACATTCGGATAGTATTTTGAGATATTTATTAGCTTATTTTTCTTTATGAACATGAAAAATAACTTTCCTGCATCTGGAAAAACAAAAACTTTTTTTATTTTTTTGGTCTCTAGCTGGCTCAGGTATAAACACATTTTTCCCCCTTTAAACCTACAACAACACAGATTCGTACAGTGGTTCAATTTTTTAAAAAACACCCACTTTTTCAGCTGTACTGAGCCATCTTAGCTCTTTCTTAAATTTTCTGGTCCAATTAAATAAAACCATTAGAAAAATTTATCTTGTCATTAAATATATTTGTTCTGCTTTCCAAACATACTTTTAGAAATATGTTTTATCTTGATTTTTAAAAAAAAAACATTTACCTCCTACCTACTTATGAAAACTCTCTTCCACAAAATTTCAGGTTCTGGTATTATCTTAAAGTTTGTCACACAAACTTTAAAGGCTAAGCATCTTTCCTGTCAAAATTGAATTTATCCTTTTCCTCCATTGGGGCCAAAAATGATCTTGTTGACAGTCATTGTTCATTTATTTCTCCTTCAGATTTCAGGATTTTTTAAAAAATTGATATATGTTGAGGGAGGTTTTGCACTTCTGTGAGAGAATCTTTTCTTTCTGAGGTCTAAGTGCATTTCCCCCCTATAATTCATTAGTATACTTTTTTTCATGGAATTGAGTTAGAGAATTTTAACTTACCTTCAAATAGTTCAGATATTGGTGTCTATGAATAGTTTCTCCTCTTGCTTTTGATTAGGAAACAAATACATGTCTTTTAATGTAGCATAAATAAGTGTTTCCACTTTTTAAAAAATCAGATTAAATCATATTATCATTACTGAAACAGTTCCAGGAATTATTTCTATATATCTGAAAGGGTAAAAAAAAAGCCTCACCAACTCCACTGATCATTTAACATTTTATACCAAATTGCTTTACCAGTGTGATTTCCTAGCATAAAATCTCAGAAATGAATATATTTATTTCGCTTGATTAATAAATTGGTATTTATGATGTTAGCTTAATTTCAACATTTAAACCAGTTTAAAGCATGTTCATTTGTTAATTATTTATTTGAAAGTTTCTAACCCCCTCCAAATACTGGAGCTACTCAAATTTAAAAAAGGAAAGGTATTTCATTAGGCAGGCTGTTGTGGAAAGACACCAGCCTATGGTAACTGAAATGCCTTTCCAGAACATAAAGAAAAAAATAGATTTGGGTCTATGTTAATAAATTTTCTATTTTTCCAAAACATGATCATATTTTACACTTTCTAATGGGGAAATTCTGGAAGTACAATACAAAGATATATAAAGGGCCTGGATTCCATTCCCTACACTGATCATTATATACAGCTACTGTTTTGGTTGAAACAATTTTAAATTTTCTTACCAAAAAGGATATGCTTAAATACAAGACTGAAATATCATGGTAAACTGATTTTGCAATTCATTCCAACCTTGGAAAACAAACCAGGTCCAAAACCTTCTGTTCAGCTCTACTCTGTCCTAATCTTAAATAACTAGAAGATGAGGCTGGCCTGCACAAAAAATGTAAAAATGTCTTTTTCCAAAATGTCTCAATCTACTTCCCAATATTTAAACTACTTTTTATAGAACCAGCAAATGTCTGCATGATGTTTTGTTACCACTTTCTGAAAGGCAACAAAACCAGTAAAAATCGAAAGGGAATTTCTTTATTCCAGATCCTATATATTTTAGTTAATACATATAGTAAGCCTCTATTTTCAGAGAAGCCAGTAAATAAAAGTGCAATTAAAAAGTTCAGCCCCTCCTCTAAGTTTGCTAAGAATTATTTCATGCACTCTCATAGACCACCCCGCAACCCTCAGCCCCCCTAACAATAAATATCCTTTCAGACTCAAGTCTGTTGTCTAATCCAAGCTAAGTACAAGACACTGATTAATGGGGGGGACCCCAAAACTTGGTGAAAACCAAACTTTTTGTAAAGCCATTCGAAGGTAGAAATGATCACATGAGACTGACTCAGTGGGATCTTCCCCAGGTGACCCCTTGTTAATGTATTTATTTTCACACTGCAGTCGCAGAAACATTTCATGCTGGAGCCCCTGCATGGAGCCAAAGACAAGAAAACACTTTATTATAATAATTATTATTATTTAACAAAGCTATTAAATAACCTGTACACAAAAACTCATTCCTGTCCCAGAAAAAGCCTTAGTATTTAGAAGCTTCCAACGTGTTTAGGACTTGAGCTGCTCTACATAGAAGGTCAGGAAAGGTTTGGAGCATAGAGCCCTGACCACCTCTCCCCTGGAGAAATGACTGAAACTCGAAGGCAATCTCCAGTCTAGGGCTTCGGAATCCAATTGCTCCACCTCCACCCCTCCCACCATGCTCCATCACTCCCCTTAACCAGCTACTCTTGACCTCTCGGACCTCAGGTCTGAGAACTGTCAGGCAAACAATTAGATCTAAGGAAGCTTCCCAGGAAGGCTCCAAATTTGCCGGAAATGGGGCAAGAAGCGGGCAAATTCTCGGTTTGTCCGATGGCCCCAGTGCTGAACAAATGCAAAGCTTCCCCTCCATGCAAACTACTCCTGGGGCCTCAGGTCCCGGGACAATGGCGGTGCGGTGCTCAGTGGCATGAGTCGGGGATTATGGTGAGGAGGCCGTTCAGAGATCCCGAGTGTCCTCCCGCTTGACCCCGGCCTCTCCGGCCTTGAGCTTCTTGTTCTGGTGCGTCTTCACGTGCTTGGCCAGATGGTCGCTCCTCATGAATCGCTTGCCGCACTCCGGGCAGGCGAAGCGCTTCTCGCCTGTGTGAGTCCGCAGGTGCCGCTGCAGCTCATCCGAGCGCGTAAAGCTCTTGCCACAGAAGAGCCAGTTGCAGACGAAGGGCCGCTCACCCGTGTGCCAACGCAGGTGCGCCTTCAGGTGCGACGTCTTGCCGTACACTTTGCCGCAGCCCGGGACGTGGCAGACGTGCTGCTTCTTTTTACCGGGCTCCGCCTCGGGGGCTCCACCCGCTGCCTGGCAATTGGGACAGCGGCAGCGGCGGCACCTCCTGGCCGTGGCCGCCAGGGGGGACTTGGTCTGTAGCAGGGCGGCTATCTGGCTCTGGTACTGGGCGAAGTCCGAGTGGCCCAGCACCAGGCTCCGCTGCAAGGCGGCGGCTGCCGCGGCCGCAGCAGTGGCTGCCGCTGGGAAGCGCGGGGCGTGGTGGCCGGGGTGGCCTCCGGTGCAGCCTCCTGGGACGCCTCCCCCGGGCACGCCTGGGCCCCCTGCCCCGGCCCCGGCCTGCGGGATGCTCCACCAAGGAATGTCCTCCGGGCCAGGGTTAGGGGAGAGCTGGCGGCAGGGTGGCGGTGGAGGCGGCGGCGGTGGAGGCGGCGGTGGCGGAGGCGGAGGCGGCGGCGGGGGCAGCAGGTTGGAGTAGCCAGGTGGCAGGGCGGCCTGGGCGGCGTAGGGCACGTAGGCTGGGGGACAGCTGGCTGGCAGGGCTGCCATCGAGGAGGGCAGCATTTTGACCGGCGAAAACTCGTAAGGGTAGGAGGGGTCTGCCGGTGGGGTGAGGGGAAGTTCGTGGGCAGCCCCGAAAGAGGGCTGCAGGTGGTTTTTCTGGGGCGTCAACCCCAGGCTGGGGTGGGGAGGTGGTAGGCCTCCTGGTGAGTGGGCTGGCATGTCGGTAGTCCACGGGTGAAAAATCCTGGAGGGTGAGCCCAGAGTCGGATCGTAGGAGACCTGTAGGAAGTCCGGAGGGGCGGCCGCGCCCGGCTGTCCGATTCGGCTACAGGTGGCCGCCAGGAGCGCCAGCGGCGAGTGTTTGACCAACTCGGGAGAAGCACTTGGGGTGCGGTCCTGCATAAGAAGAGATGGTGGTGATGGTAGGGGTCGTGGGGTCGGGGCGTGTTGGGGAGGAGAAGAAACAAAGGATTACCGCTCCATCCTCCGAATCCCCAGCCGGGTTCACCACACCTACATCCAGTTATTATACTGCCACCCTTCACACACCCCACCCCCCTCATTCACAGCAACCCGCCACCGCCCCAGTCACGGAACTAGCGCGGGCACACACTTCTTGTAGGGAGTGCTGGGGAAGTTTTTGGTGCTTGAGCCAAGAAGAAACGAAATGCGCGTCGTTCCCCATTTGAAAAAACAAAAACAAAAACAAAAACAAAAACTTGATGGAAACAGTTATAATCAATCCTTTAGGAGATTTAGAGGAGGGCAAAAAAAAAAAAGTTGGCAAAAAGTGAGGGGGGAGATGAAAACTAACGGCTGCCTTCTTGTAAATACAAGTTCACTTCAGACAATGCAATCTGAAAAGTATAAACATCTACCACAGTGGTGACCTGCACTACTTCCCGCCTCTTCTCTTTTTTTCTCCCCTTTCTCTCCTTGGTTCTTACTTTCCCTCCTTTTCCTTCTTTACCTCCTCATTTCCCGAAGGTTCCCGCCCCCCCCCCCCCCCCCCCTCTCTCAGCAGGGAGCTCCTACCGCGTAAGCCTCAGACCTTTCCCTTTGTAAGGAGCTCTCCACAGCACCCTCATTTTTCCTTTACCCCACCCTGAAACACTCACCTATACCCTCTGGCCAGCCAACTCTCAATAACCCCAGGTATCAAGCTCTAGTCACCTGGCCTCCAATAAAGCTTAAAGTTTGGACTAGAGGGGATATTGGCTGAGGACAGAGAGAGTGAAAGTTTAAGGCCAGACTTTCCTTTGACATAAGCATCTATTTATCACCTCCGGAGCTGCCTCCAAGTAGATGCAGACTAGAAACTTCCGAGTGCTCAGAGGTGATAGGGAGATAGAAGAACAAACGCTTCACTTATCTTCCTTCCAAGCAGCTCCTTATCCTTCAACACTCCCCCACCCCCACCCCGAGGCCCCCGGGGCACTGACCTGTAGGAAAGCCTGCAGGGAGTCGTTCCGAAGGACCGCCACAGCGGCCATGGCTACCACTCCGGGAGCGACGGGAGGGCAGCAGGGCAATGCCGAGGCATGGAGGCTCCAAGGCGAAGACGAAGAGCAGCCCAGCTTCTTTGCCCGGCCCTCTCGTTCGCCTGTGTGTTTTGCTCTTCTCGGTTCGCCTCTGCTCCCTTTGGAGTGCGCTTCCCGCTTTCCGGCTGTCCTGCCCCCCTTCCCCGCCCCACGCCTTGCTTAGCCTTGCCTTGCCTGGCCGCCCCGCGCCGAGCGCTCTCCGCGGACTGTCTGAGTGCTCTAGGATCACCTCCAAGAATTTGATAAGGACTTTGCTGGGCCGCCAGCCAGTCAGAGGGAAGATTTATGGCTTTGAAGTTTGCCGCTACCCAATCATCAAAGAATAGCGGCTCTTTCAGAAGCGAAAGCAAATCCTTTGAATCCACAAAGCTCCTATGGTGTGTTTGTTGGTCTGGATAAAAGAACTGATTATTAGGGGGGATGGGTAGGGAGGAGATAAAGGCGGGACAATTAATGAAGTAATCACTATGTGGGAAATGTATATACACAAATAATTGGATTTTCCTGATCAAAGGGGGCCTCACCGCCTGGAGACCCTCACTGGGGCTGCTAGAGACACTAGATCCCCCTTCGCCTTTTTTCCCCCTCTTTACTTGCAATTAAGGATTTGTAGCAGAGGCTGAGCCTAAAGTGACAATGTGTCTTTGTTATCTCCAGAGAAATCTGCCTCCGGATTCCAAGAGTTTTTAGTTTGGTAGTCGAGAGTCACACAAGCACGCACACAGCACTCCAACCTAAGAAATTTCACCTGAGAAATGGTCCCCCGAGGTCCCTTCCAAGCCCACAAAATAAAGATAAAAGTTCCCCAGACTTCCTCTTTTCTGCAAGTTGAGGCCAGAGACTGCAAACAACGTGTTGCTCCTCTACCTTCTGGTGGCTGCTGGTGGTTTGAATGTGTACCTGGATTGAGATTCCGAGCCAGTTAAGGCTCCTTTAGTAATTATCTGAGCTTTTCCCTTTAGGCAGCTGGCAAAATGCTGAAATCTCTCCTCGCTAGCAATACTAGCCCTAAATCAAAAAACACTCAAAATGACACAATGCCAAAACCCGAAAGTAAAGAAAGTCCGACCCAGGCTTCTGTTCTCTTCTCATAAAAACTTTGTCGGCCGTTAAGGTAAAAAAATAGTGATTATTTATTCTGAAAGTTGATTGTTATTGTAAATGGATGGAAGTTTGTTTTTTTTTTGTTTTTTGTTTTTTTTTCTCTTCACACAATCTGAATCTAGATGTGGGATGAACTAAGGCCGAAGCTGACTGAAAGAAACTCTTGAAAGTTCTGGTTCCGGTTTAAAGTCTTTGCTTGAGAAAAAGTAATAAAGCTGTAAAGATACCAAACAAAAACATAACCAAAAGTACATGCAAATCTCGCAGAACACAAAGAAGACTCCTATAAGGGAAAGAGAATAAAACAAGGTATTTGAGCTCACTCCCACACCCAGTTTATGCCACACCACTTAGATCCCAGACCACACTTGGAAGAGAAAATAACATTTGCCAAAGGGACTGCTGTGAAGACTTCCAGTGTCCTCCTACTATATCCTTCCCTTTGCCTCTCTCCCAGAAGACGGAGGAACTCACTCCTTCACCTTTTCCAACCTTGCTTAATAGCTAAAGAACTAGGGAGTTAAAGCGTTGACAGGTTAAGAGCATGGCTCAGACTCCCTGCTGAGGCCCTACCTCCCCCTCCTCTAGACCTATGCTCCAGCCTCCTGCTCTCTGAACTTTCTTCTTCCATGAGTGATCTGACCCCAACCCAGTAGTCGTTCTTCCTTCTCTGGGTGGTATGAACCACAATACATCATTTAATTTTTTTCTGAGGAGCCGAGTGGAAAATCAGTATAATCAGTTGCTTGTCCCGGTGAAGGGAATTGGTTCAGTACTGCCCCAGGAATTATTAAGGAAGAAGAGGGGGTGGAAAAGACTCCACAGGGAAACTAGGAGCTTCCCACCGCTGCCTGGAGTTTACATTTCTGCAACTGTTACTCTGCAGGTAAGGAGATCCAGCAGTCGGTAGCGGAGGTCGGATTGTGCTGCCCCTGTCTTGGCCCACAGATTTCTTTATCTGACCTCCCCACAGTAACAATCTCTGTCCTCTCAAAGACTTCCCAGGATGACTTAGGCCTGTATTAGCTCGGAGCCTTTTGAAGGGATTAGGAGAGTGGAGTCCTCTCCCACGGCTCTGGACCAAGGCCTGGGGAGAGCTGGCCGCCCTGCTAGGGCCCCTAGATGTTCTGCCCCATCCTGGGCATGTGGCTCTTACCCTGACAGTCACTCTCCTCACTCCGCCCTATTCTAACTGTTTAACCAGACCTCTGGAGCAACGGTAAAAGGTGTATCCAACCGACACCGATTTAGGTGATGTGATGGATTTACTATACATAAAATATATATATTAGGTACTTCCTATCACAGGTTAGTTGGACCTGGAAGAGGTTGGGAGTAGCTCAGGATCTGTCCTGGAAAAACATCGGGGAGGAGGGGAGGTGGAGAATTATTGGAATATTCAGAATCTGGGGTTTATGCTGATCCTTCCGACTCCCCCCCCCCCCATCCAATTTAAGGTAAAAAATTACATTCCCCCTTCCTCCGCTCTGGCTACCCACCAGCTCCACCGACAGCTTCGAAACGGTGAGCTTCCTTCCTTAGCTCAGAGAGTTGTGAAATGTGAATAATTTATAGAAGATGAGGGCTCATCCTGCCCATAAGCAGCGTGGGAGGAATCTAGGGAGCAAGTCCCGAGCCACTCTTTGGAGCCTCCTCTCCCCCTCCCCTGTACTTCTGCCGCCCAAAATTGCCTGGCTCCACTGGACACAGAAGGGCAACCTAGAGGGCAATTGTTTGGGGCGGGGGTTGAAGACCACCCCCCTTTCTCAGCACACAGCGCCTTAGCCTGGAGGCGGGGCAGAAGTCCGGCTCAGCTGGAGGTCTGAAGAGGAGGGGCGGAAGGGGGCTGGTTTGCTGTGAGGATTCACTGCCCAAGTCTTGCCTCCCGCTGATCAACGAAAACCTTCCCCTTCGGGACACCCAGAGGTGTAAATCTGACACTCTACAAATCAACACTCTCTCATTCTGCACAAGTTTCGAAACTTCAAAAAGTTGCTCTCCCCCCCCCCCCCCCTTTCAAGTTTCTTTTCTGAGTCTGATTCTAGTTTCACTTTCTTCTACCCACCTCGCTTCAGCCTCTCAACACTGCCCCTTCCAGGTACGCAGATCCTGGTCGCCAGGATGCAAAATGCCCAGGGTTCCAGAAAGTTTGGAAGCTATGGGTGAGTCCATTTAGATAGACCACACACCCTAACATATTTAAAAGGATTTGCCATTCTCTGTTTTTAAGAAAGGAAAAAGATATAAATGACAGTCTGCTCTCTCTACCCCACAAAGCTTGTTACTACCAGAGAGAACTTTCTACATAGGCCCCCATTCAAGAATAGAAATCCATTTGTTTTTGCTAAAGCATTCTCCCCACTCTTCCTGGCAGAGACAAAAAGAAGATACTGGGGTCAAAGAGAACTTGGGCATCAGGTTGCATAGAGGTGCACCTGCCCAGTTACCTGCTCTTCTCACCCAATTGGGACAGCTACCCTGATTTCCAAACCTCCCTGACCTGTAGAGAAGTTGGAGAACATTTTCTTCCCCGATAATTAGCACGGTGAGCCCTCCGGGCCTTCAGAAATTTATTCTTAACGAAGTGGTGTTCCATTAAAAATGCAATGCGCAGGAGATCAAAGTACAATATTTATTTTAGAAATTTGTTGCAATCATCAAGAGATACAGGTATCAAGGCCAAATGCCAATTCTTTTACACAAAGCAACGCTCTCATGAAAAGTATGTGGCTGCTCCGCCATAATATAAAGAGACATGAAAAGACCAAACGCACCGCAAGCTTGCAGAAGCACGAAGGGAGCAAACCCAGTAGGACTTTGGGCCGAGCTCACACACAAGTGCATGGAGCCTAGGCAGAAAAACGGGGAGTGGGAGTGGGGGACTGGGAAGGGTGGGAGGTCAGCTCCACCACTTAGCTTCTGGGTCACACATTTAATAAGGGGGAGAGAACTGTTCCTCATTTTCTTTCTCTCTCTCTCTGTCTCTGTCTCTCTCTCTCT
>NC_058132.1:252229375-252280020 GCF_016433145.1 Gracilinanus agilis
TTCCTTCCTTCCTTCCTTCCTTCCTTCCTTCCTTCCTTCCTTCCTTCCTTCTTCCTTCCTCCTTCCTTCCTTCCCTCCCTCCCCCCTCTCCTCCCATCGGTTTAAGGAATTGTTGAGGAGTCCCAATCACAAATATATTAGATTCCCCACTAACAAACTTATTTAGATTTGGGTAGAAAGTACTTCAGACAATACCTTTGTTACTCAGATGTGTTGTCACAGGACATGATAAAGATTTGAATTTTGAGAAAAGATTGATTTGGTGAATGTTTTCTTTTAAAATTAAAAAAAAGTAGCTTTCTTAACATCAGGACACTACAAAATCTCAAAATATTAGATCCAGAAAGTGTCTTAGTTAATTAAACTTTCTTATTTCAGCTTTTCATATCTGAGCTAGATTTGTGTCCATCTAGATCTTTTTTCTGTATCTAATATGCACATCTCATTATATAGCTTTTAGGTATGCAAAACATTTTACATATATTATTATCTCATTTGATCCTCACAACAACCTGATAACTGACATACATATTTTTATCAGCATTTTACTGAAGAAGAAACTGAAGGTGAGAGGTAAAGTACATGGTCAATATGCACAGAGCTCTGGATTTAGAGGCTGAGTCCTTGGGTTTGAATTCTGCTTTGGTGGTCATGGACAAGTCACTCTGGGCCTCAACTGTAAAATGAAGGGGTTGGAATAGGTGACCTCAAAGATTCCTTTGGGCTCTAAATCTATGATCCTATGATTTGCCCATAGTCACAGCTATTGAGTGTCATGGGTAAAGGTGAGAATGTATCTGTCTCCTGACTCCAAGTACTCCTCATTGCACTAGAGCACACTGCTTCCCCTTTTCTGTATTTTTGTTACCTTATTAGGTAAGACATTTAGATGTATGTAGTCAGCTAGGTATTGAATTGGGTAACACTCAGGAAGACCAGAATTCAAATCTATCCTCATACATTTAGTAACACTGTCACTTACTCCCTGTCAGCCTTAGTTTCTTTAGTTATTAAATCTGATACTAAGAGCTTCTACCTCCCAGGGTGGTTGTGAAGATAAAATGAAATATGTGTAAATTGTTTTGCAAACTTTATAAAGTATTATATAAAAGCAGAATAATATTATTAGTCCCTAGTAGTACTCGATAATAGCTTGATTAATATTAAACATTTATTTCATCCAACAAACCTCTTTACCAGAATGAGTGGTACAAGGGCTGTATCATTTAAAGAATTATTAATCTATTATGGAGGTCATAGGACCCTAGGATTTAGAACTGGATGGGATCCTTTAAGGCTCTCTAGCCCATCCCTCTAATTTTACAGCTGAGAAAACTGAGACTCAGAGAGATTAAGTGATTTGCCCATAGTCAAACAGCTAATGTCAGAGGTGGGATCAGCTCAAGTCTTACTTGTCTTATAAATCTGACTCTTAATTCGGAAATTCTTACCTATTCTACCATAACACCTCTCTCTGACTTGCATAAAGATTTTATATAGGCAGGAAAGTTGCTGTTGATGTTCTCTTTATTGTTGACTTTTTTTTCCTATCAGGTCCATTTTTTCTCACCACTTAAGTATCTTCTTTTCCGTCAGATACTTTGTATATTAGCCCCTCATGACTTGAATGAATCATCTCTATTTAATCCAAAAGTCTTATTACAGTCTCAAACTTTTAGTAATAGAAAACTTCACTGAGACTTTTGGGTCAACCTGTATCTACTTCGTTCAGTCCTGCTGCTTTTTTTTTTCAGTCTTTGTCTTTAGTGTTATTTCTATTTGTAAGGTCTCATTTAGAACATGAATGTTCTATTGAAAATATACGTCTAATGCTTTTTAAGCACCAACTTTAATTCAGAAAACTCTCTGGCTAGGAATGTGCTTTGGAGGGTAGATTTCAGGATTTTCTGATTCAATCCAGGTTATTAACCATATCACAAGTGAAGTGATTCAAAGTACTGAAATTTAAAAAAATTTTTAAATCAAATTTGAACATTTAAAAAACTTTGTGTATAGCTTTCCTTCTCTCCCTTAGATAATATATGACAGGTAGTAAGAATGAACCTGTACTTTTTCTAATATATCATTTTGGTCTGGAGGTGATTCTGCTCTTGTTGCTATGCTAATAGCAACACAAGTTCCAGAAAGTCTAACCAATCTAGAAAGGTTTTGAGTATGGTTTATCTTAGAACCAATTAACTAAGGTCAGGAGATGCTCATTTCCAGATGACTGGCCTCCTTGTAAAGTTCTGCACCCCACCCTACTCTGCAAAAAAGCAATTCGCAAAAACTCTGTAATAATCTTGGAATATTTGCGATTTTGAGTTAGAATCTGTCTAGATAGAATACCCACCCAGATGTTTCACAGATCTTGTGAAAGAAGAGTGGAATTCCACTCTGCTTTTTTCGGCATTGATTAACAAGCATTTACAGAACATTTAATATGTAGTCAGGACCTGATTAAATACTGAGGGAGATACAAAAGAAGCACAGACACAGTCAAGAACTCCTGGAGCTCAGATTTCAAGGACGGGCCTTAAAATTGGAAGAGGAAACTGATAATCAACTCTAAACTGTGTGCTACTAGTCAATATTAGTCAGATTGCATATTTGTAGTCAAGGAGTACTTCCTGCACACAGTCCCTTAAGGAGTGATTTTTATGGTGCAAATTTCAGCCACCTGGGGAGAGAGAGAGATAATTTTAGGCAGATGGGCCATTTCCTTGAAATTACATGCTACGAATGAGGCCAGAAATGTCTAGTCTTCTGACTCTCAACCATCATTACCATGGTTGAAGAATTAAAGGTATAATGAAATCATCTGGCTCAGTCTATCAGTAAGATAAGAGTAGATCTAGAAGGAGGTTTCATACTGTGGCTTAGCCCTTCTCTCTGCTTTCTCTTTCATAAATCATCAGCATAGTCACACTATTGCTTTATTGATAATTAATTATAGGACAGTTAGGAAGTAACAATTTTCATGCATTGTTTTCCATTTTTGGTGGCATGCATTGTTACCTCTCTCTCTCTCTCTCTCTCTGTCTCTCTCTGTCTCTCTCTCTCTGTCTCTCTCTGTCTCTCTCTCTCTCTCTCTCTCACTCTGTCTCTATCTCTGTCTCTGTCTCTCTCACTGTCTCTCTCTCACTCTGTCTCTGTGTCTCTCTCTGTCTCTCTCTCTCTGTCTCTCTCTCTCTGTGTCTCTCTGTGTGTCTCTCTCTCTGTGTCTCTCTCTGTCTCTGTCTCTGTCTCTGACTCTGTCTGTCTCTCTCTCTCTCTCTCTCTCTCTCTCTCTCTCTCTCTCTCTCTGAGTCTCTCTCTCTCTCTGTCTGTCTCTCTGTCTGTCTCTCTGTCTCTGTCTCTCTGTCTCTGTCTCTGTCTCTGTCTCTGTCTCTCTCTCTCTCTCTCCTCCTTACTTTCCACCTTGGAATCAATACTGTGTATTGATTTCAAGGCATTAACGCTTTTAAAAGTTCAAAGCTATAAAGTTTTCTTAAGTCAGTAGTCAGCAAGGTGGCTGGCTCAGTAGATGGAGCGCTGGGCCTGGAGTCAGGAAGACCTGAGTCCAATTCCAGCAGCTTTGTGAGCCTGGGCAAGTCACTTATTTTCTGTTTACTTTAATCTACTGAAGAAGGAAATGGAAAACTACTCTAGTATCTTTGCCAAGAAAACCTCATGGGCAGTTTTGGCAGGCTATGGGTCCATGAAGTCATGAAGAGTTGGACATGACTAAACTAATCCAGAGAGCAAACCTGTAGAAATCTTGGTGGTAGTATCAATACATACTAAATATATATCAGTATTTATTTAATGTACATCAATATAAACTAAATGTATCAATATATATTAAATGGCTCAGAATTTCTTTGGATATAAGCCTAATAAAGGCTTAAATGATAAACAAATATTTTTCTAAAAAAAATCAAATGTAGCTCCAATCTTTCCTTTACCCTCCAATGATGAGGAGCACGTGATTGGTTTAAAGCACAAAGCTAAGGAGGTCTGCAGCTATCTCCAAATGGATGTTATCTTCATTCTTGACAGGGGCCAAAGATTCTGAGCTTCAACCCTGCCTGTGTAAATGGATGCAACAGGTCACTTGTCTGTAAGGATATATTAAAGGGGGAATAGATTTTTAGCATGACTGATAAACCAGGACCTATCATGTACTTTGTCTAAATCTGAACCAGAGTGAACTGATCTCTAAAAAGGGTTTCACTGATGATGCTCTAATGCCTCCAGGTTACAATCCAAGAACCAATCCAGATGCCTTCTCTTGTACTTTCATCTCTATACACCTTCTCCAGATGGTTCTAGCTTCTGCATCTATCCTTCTCTTTTCTTAAGTTGTCCTGAGCTTTAATCAAGGACATTTGTTTACAGGAAAAATAGCAAACTTACAGATTGCACTAGGGTTATAAGGACAATAAGAGTGCTGATAAAATATATTTCCAGGGTAATAAATGGATTGCTCTCAAGCTTTTTTTTTTTTTTTTTTTTTTTTTTTTTTAAACCCTTACCTTCCATCTTGAAGTCAACACTGTGTATTGGCTCCAAGGCAGAGGAGTGGAAAGGGCTAGGCAATGGGGGTCAAGTGACTTGCCCAGGGTCATACAGCTAGGAAGTGTCTGAGGCCAGGTTCAAACCCAGGATCTCCCATCTCTGGGCCTGACTCTCAATCCACTGAGCCACCCAGCTGCCCCCTGCTCTCAAGCTTTTAAATTTTATTTTGTTTTCTGAGTTCTACCATGTGGTCTAACCTGATACCTCATGGACTCTCATCATTAGCTAGGAAGGACTTGATAGCTACCTTTCTGGGCTTTTGCTCCCTTATGATTGCCTTATTTGCAATAGCTACTTCTTCAGAGATGAAAGTCCCAGCTTAGACTTTGCCCAGCTTCTGCCATTCTTTGTTTAGTCCATTGGCAGTGACGTGTCCCTAGCCAATAAATAAGGCATACCTTTTACATGGCTGTGCCCTGCACCACCTCTCCATTCCTCCATTTTTACTTCCAACCAATAAGTTACCTTAGAACACCAATACGTCATAGAGATTATAGTTAGTAGCCTACCCCTAAAAATATTCTCAGTTTATTGAAAAAACTTCTTCTAGCAAATATGTACAGATCAGTTTAAATGCATCCCCAATATTTTATTATTCAGTGTTCCCGATCTATTAAAAGTAAAGATGTAGCATAATTTTTTTAAACCCTTACTTTCTGTCCTAGTAACAACTCTAAGACAGACAGACCATCAAGGGCAAGGCAAATGGAGTTAAGTGACTTGCCTTGGGTCACACAGCTAGGAAGTGTCTGAGGCCAGATTTTAACTGAGGTCCTGGTGCTCTATTTATTGAGCCATTTTGTTGTTCCCGTAGCATAATTTTAATATACAAAATATAGCCTGTTGTTTATTGCTCATTTAGGGATTCCTAGTAAAAAGAGTCATCATAGATTCATAGACCTGGAGTTGGAAGGAACTTTTGAAGTTATCTAGTCTAACCCTTTCATTCAGATAAGGAAGTTGACCCTCACAAAGGTCAAGTGATTTACCCAACAGCCAAGTATGGTTGTTCACCTTGTGACAAAGTCCTGGTGCACAGAGACCACTGATCAGGAATCACTTTGCCTAGTTTTTGCAGAGTAGCTTTCTGCTGATATCACTTAGGGGAATCATGGTTAAGACCTTTGGTTCTAAGAATTCTGGTCTTGGGTCCATGAAGTTTCTCAGTTACCTTTCCTGTAGTGCCCCTTCCCCACAATGTCCTTTGTAACTCAGCATACCCTGAGCTGTTTAGGCTACAAAAGCTACTTCATATGCCTGCCATGCATAGCTTTCAGGAGGTGCAAATGGTTTAGCCACAAGTACTGTCTCATGACTCAGTTCCATTTTGTAAAACAAAAAGGCACCTTTTGAGAAAAGACAGAGTACGATTAATGGAGAGAAACAGTGAGGGGTTGTGTAGGGTCAGAAGATCTAGGTTCAAGTTTTAGCCTTCCCCTGATTAATTGCAAAATGCTTTACAGGCATCAACTTATTCGATCTTCATCACTACCCTTTGAGGAAGGTGCCTTCATTATCCCGAATTTACATATAAGGAAACTGAGGCTGAGAGAGTCAAACAGCTAGTACCTGAAACAGGATTTGAACTCATCTTTCTGATTCTAAGTCCAACACTCTAGCCCAGTGATGGGCAAACTTTTTAAAGAGGGGGCCAAAGGAAAGGAAATGCTCATCTGACAGTCTGTTTCTAAGGCAACTCTTTCAAAGTTTCATTGTATTGTATCCTATTCATTGCATTCATCAGATTAGGAATCATGTCATGTGGCCAAATGGAACATTTCAGGCCCTGCCCCACAATCTGGCCTGAGGGCAGTAGTTTGCCAATCACTACTCTAGCCTATATCTATGTTACTGTTTATTGATATCATTTATTTCCCACATACCTAAGAATCACAATATATGGGACCAGAGCAGTTCATTAAAGCTTTTTGCTTTTACAGATCAGGAAGCTTAAGCCCAGAGATGTGAGGTTACTTGCTCAAGGTCACACAACTAGCAGGTAAATGACAGAGCTGGGACTTGATCCAATGTCTTCTGTCTCTTAAATCCAGTGCCCCAAGCATTCACTCCATTTTTCCAGACCTGGATCATTTATGAAGTTAATGTTCACTTATTCAAACATTGTACATTAGATCTAAAATTGAACTCTGAATCATAAGCAATCTTTCAGTTACTCAGTAACTTCAATTTTATCTGAAGTAGTAAAAGGGAATTTATGAACATAACTCTAGACAGATTCATTCTCTAGTGGTTTGATTTGACTTTTGATGTAAGGTCAAACCAAAAAAAAGTGAGGTCTATAACTTTTAGTTGTCTTGGGCATAACCTTTAACTTCATCAGATATATGTTGTTAATAATAATAATAGTTCTGATAATGTCTAACCTTTGTGTTCCTGTCATATAGATTTTTAGTTGCTCACAATATTTCCTGGGTTTTAACAATCTTTTTTTTGATTACTTTTGAAAAGTATTATAAGATCCAAAGATTCTTACAAAACAAATAGACATCCCTCGATAAAAAGAGAGACGGTGAGGTATGGTATAGAGCAGTGGTTCCCAAACTTTTTTGGCCTACCACCCCCTTTCCAGAAAAAATATTACTTAGTGCCCCTGGAAATTAATTTTTAAAAATTTTAATAGCAATTAATAGGAAAGATAAATGGACCTGTGGCCATCACCTCCTCCCTGGATCACTGCAGCACCCACCAGGGGGCAGTGGCACCCACTTTGGGAATCACTGGTATAGAGAAACAGTATAGGACCAGAAGTCTGGGACTCCGGTTCTTAGTAAGGCATTTGTACTTACTATGTCTGTGATTTAAAGCAAGTCATTTAACTCAAAACATCATAAATCTAGAGCTAGATGAGACATCAAGTGTCAATTATTCCATATGCCTCACTTTATCCAAGAGAAAATCAAGTATCAGTGAGATTAAATGACTTGCTGCCCAATGTCACACAGGTCATAAATATCAGAGAGTGGGTTTAAACTGAGGTTCTCTGGATGTTTCTAAATTCCTCTTGATCTTTTATCTGTTATCTCCTTATCCATAAAACAAAGGTAACACTCCTTACCTCAGAGGATTGTTGTATAGTTCAAATGAAATTATGTGAGAGTGGTTTGTCATCAAATACAATTTGTACATCAATGTACAGTGACAGTCTGGCATAAAACTTTTCAGCACACCATAAATTTAGTGTACTACAGGTGTCTAATCATACCCCCAATGATGATATAGCTGATTGCTTGTTCATCCTCCTCAACAAAGCAGGTGAAGATGATAGATTGGACTTTCTCCTCCCTTGAAACTTGTAGAAGAATTCTACCATACTTCTATGTTATTGACAAAAACTGTACTTAGCACAGAACCTGGCATGTAGTAAGAACTTAATAAATGTTTATTCAATGACTGACTGCTAGATTCAGGAGGAGATACAAAATTTAGATAAGTTAGTTCCCTTTGGGAATTTTTATTCTAGTAGAGGGACAAGAAATATACACAAATACCTATCATACAAAACATAGCAAGAGCATAAAAGAGATGCAACCTAAATAAATTCAGCTTGGTGGGAAATTCATCAATGATTGGGGACAGGGAAGGCAGGGACAGTTTTCTAAAGTAAATAGCATTTGAATTGGGTTTTACAGGATGGATAGGAATCTAGCAATGGAAGGAAGAGGGAAAGGAGAAGACATTTCAGGCATAGGAAACTGTATAAGCAAAGAGAGGGTCTAATAATACAGAGAATGTAGAGGAAAGTGGGGAGTATGGTAGCAAGAGCCCAGTTGAAAATGTGGAGAACAGTAGTAGATTAGGCTGAAAAGGAAGGATGATCTTGGATTTAGTTTTCCAAGGAAGAAATGTGTTATACTGTTTGTGGGCAGAGACTTTCTTTTATCTCTTTTTGTATCCACAATGATAGTAGGTTGCTTAATAAGTTTGGACTATAGCAAAACTCCAGTAGTAGTTAACACAAGTATTAATCCACTTACTCAAGGAAACCTGAGGGGTTATTTAAATATCCTCTCATAGTATTAATACAATGCAGCATGTAAAGTTTTTAAAATTTTTTTTGTTTGAACTAGAAAACTATTAAATAATGCATATTTATGTAACATCTCTTTCCCATTCTCCCAATTCCATGAGGATAAGTAATTGACTCAAGATCAGGCTGCTAATGGCAGTTATGAGTAGAACACAAATCGACTGCCTCCTAGACAAGATCACAGAATCTCCATGTTGGAAGGGCTCATGAAGGCCACCCAGCCCAATTCAGAGCTGAAAAAGTATCCCTTCTACAACATCTCCAACAAGTGGTCAACCTAAATTGACTCATAGAATTCCAGAGCGAGGGGGAACTTGCTATTTTCTAAGGGTGGCCATTTAGGACAGCTCAAGTTGTTGGGAAGTTCTTTCTTATATCAAACTGAAAGCTTCCTCTCTTATATCAAACAAGTTGTTGGAAAGTTCTTTCTTATATCAAACTTAAAGTTCTTATATCAAACTGAAAGCTTGAAGACAACCACTGTGTCCCTTCCCAAGTCTTCTCTTCTTTGGGCTAAATGTTCTTAGTTTTTCCAGCTGATCTTCATTTAAGATAGTCTCGAGACATTGAGGTATCTGCTGTCCTTGGTATGAATGCTCTCCATCTCATCAATTGTCTTCCTAAAATGTGGTGCCCAGAACTGATATAAATGTAGTTTTGTCAAGAAAAATTGACAGATTTCTTTTGCATCCAGATTGGTCTGTTCAAGCTACCCTCTTTTTTTTTTCTTCATCAGAATTGTTTCTTTTTTTGTCTTCAGGATTTTATTCTTGAAATTCATGATTCCCATTCCTCTTTGGCCAAAAATACATGATGGTAGGATTAGATGAGATCAGGCTAGTTCCACTATAAAATATCATGTATACAAGTAATACAAAATAAGTTTGGAAAGGTAGGGAGGTTGGCCCCATATTGTGAAGAACTATGAAACTAGAATTAAGAGTAAGAATTTTATTCTGTAAACATGGGAAGCCACTGAAAGTTTCAAGCAAGGAATGGTGTAAAGAATGGGGGGAGACAGAAAAACCAGAGGGAAAGAAGCCAGTTAATAGAGTATGAAATGGTTTGTATTAGTGATTCCCAAAGTGGGTGCTACCGCCCCCTGGTGGGTGCTGCAGCGATCTAGGGGAGTGGTGATGGCCACAGGTGCATTTATCTTTCCTATTAATTGCTATTACAATTAAAAAAATTAATTTCCAGGGGGCTAAGTAATATTTTTTCTGGAAACGGGGAGGTAGGCCAAAAAAGTTTGGGAACCACTGGTATGAAAGATGATGAGAACCTTAACTGGGGTGATAGCAAGTGAATAAAGAGAAGAGAGTAAACTGGAAAATATGTTGCTGCGCTAGAATTAACAGAACTTAGAACCTGATTAGATGGCAGGGGCAGAGAAGAAGGAGGGAGAAGGAAAGAAGAGCCAGAGATAACAGGAATATTGTTCCAGAGTTCTCATTCTCCCCTCAAAGCATCTTGCTTACTTATTAAAACCTTAAATCAAGAATCCTAAAGTGGGGACCATAGACTCTCAATGGATTATTAGATAGATTTTTATGGGTTCTATGAATGTAGATGGAGGAAAAATTACATCTTTATTTTCATTTACCTCTAACTGAAATTTAGTGTTTTCTTTGATTATACATATTGGCAACAAACATTATTCTGAGAAGTGATCCATAGTCTTCACCAAATTGCCAAAGGGATCCATTGAACAAAAAAAAAGGTAAATTCTCCAACAATGGATATTGCCTTTCATTGGAGAGTAAAGAGTAAAAAGGCAACTGACTGCTTAAGGCAACATTTGGTCTAAAGGTAATTTATGATGAAGTATAATCATTCAGTCCCTCAGTCAAGAGGTATAAATAGCAGCCTGAGATCTTTTACCCATACCAAATGGCCTCTTAGTTGTATTCTAACTGGAAGGGCTATTTCTGTTTCTGGGTGTTACATGGGCTATAGCCCTCCTCCCCCATTCCTGAAGTGTATTCTTCATGTTTGTCTTTCACATTCCTTATCCTCTTTCAAGACTCTTAGGTGCTAAGATTAGGTGCTTCCTCTGTAATGCCTTTACAGATCTTCTCCCCATTGGTGTTTTCTCATTTTCAAATTTTTCTAGAATGCTTTGGATCTCTCCTTTGTCTCCACTTACCCCTATCTGGTTCCAAACTTACTCATGTTGTATCTCCTTCCATTCGCTCCACCCTCACTCCAATAAGGATTACTCTATTTTTTAATCTTCATGTCCTCAGCATTTACTATAGTGGCTAGTCCATATTAAGAGCCTAATAAATGTTTGTGGAATATTTCTTTAGATGGAAAAAAATGGTAGTCAGAGGCACTGGGTGTTTGAATGGAGTTGTAGGGGTACAGAAAGGAGATGCTATAGTTTGGGGCTTGGCAAAAAAACCCTTCTAGTTCATAATCTCCTCCATGGTAGCCTGTTTAACTAGAAGTTGGGCATATGTATATTTCTGACCAGCCACAGTTGTGGATAGTACTACATGAAAAAAACCACATATATGCATACATATGTATATATTTATGTCCACACCTATGTCTATTGGATTAATAACTGTATTTTCATATAATTGGTTTCTGTTATAATTATGTATTTGATTGTAGCCATTCAAAATTTTTTTTGAGAAGGCTTCGCTTGCCTGAAAAAAGGGTCCATGACACTTGCCTAGTCCAAGATGAAGAAACTGAGGGTGGAAAAATGGAAATAGCTATCTCAGATCATATAATTTCAGAGTTGGGACTAGAATACAGGTCTCCTCCAACATTATGCCCCACGTCCTTCCTTATTGGCTCCTCTTTATTAAGATATTATCTTAGATATTGGTTGATGATTGGCTGACCTCCTATGACAGCTGATGTTCTCTTAACACAGATGGCCTTATTCTGGAGGAGCTTGATTCTTCTTGGATTTCTTAATGGGGCTAATTAATTTTGTGTACACATAGTGTCCTGAAAGTCTGCACTAAGACTTTTGGGACCCCTTGCAAGTCCTTATACATTTATGTTGAGGTATAGAAGGGGAATCTGCTTTGATGGTCACAGATTTCTTTGCCCATTCTTCAAAGACTACTTGAGGGAACCACAGAACAGCCACCTTTATGGTAGGTGCAATTTTACATCTCTCCCACACTTCCTTCTAGAATGTGTGTGGCCATAAAGCTAGCCTGAGGCATTTCCATATCAAACAAAGAGGAGCCAGGAAAATGCCCCTCATCAACATAAAAGGCCTTTTTGTAACAGGTTGTGTTTATAACAAAAATCAGCAAATCTTTCACAACAATAGGTGGGTGTGAGAACAATGGTATTTAGGAGAACAAAGGAAGCTCATCAAGACCCACACCTAAAATCAGCTCCATGGCAGGTCCACAGCTGCCAGTGCCCTTCACTGGGACAGCCAGCTGGCCAAGAGGCCATGAAAGAAGCCAGAGAGGAGGCCGGCCTGCCTGCCTGCCATACATCCAGATGCTCCTACCAGAAAATACATTTCAGTCTTCACCGTGTGGGTCCTGCAGCTGCTCAGAAATCTCCTAGTCAGGGCATTGTAATAACCTGAATGCTAAGGCACACAGGTGCCTCCCCTGCTTATAGAGATCTGAAACTGGGCGATTTTTCTGTTCTAACAGTTACCTCTTTTCTTCATCTAAAGCCATTCTGAAGTTCTAGGGAGAACTTCCCAAGAAAAAGGTAAAATTCCAGTCATGCCATCCAGATTATTGATTGTTTGCCTTGCTCTTAATTAGTGCTGACTCAGGATTCCAAATGGGAAAGTACATGCTTGCCATTTCTGGATAGCTAGCTTACTTTACATTTTATCATATTCTAATTTGTTGCTTACCCTGAGGGCTACTGTTAACAAATCATATGAAAGATGACTAGATATAATATTCAGAAAGTGATGTTGGAAACTGTAGCTTCCTAAGAGGGAAGTACATCTTGGTTTCATGTGAAGTAAAGGGAAAAATTTGTGGATTGGTCTTTCCATTCACATCCTACTCTTCATGACCCTATTTGGAGTTTTCTTGACCAGGACACTGAAGTGGTTTGTCATTTCCTTCTCTAACTCATTTTACAGATGAGGAAAATGAAGCAAACAGGGTGCAGTGACTTGCCCAGGCACATAACTAGTAAGTGTCTGAAGCTGGATTTGACCTCAATGAAGATGAGTCTTCCTGACTCCAAGCCCAGTACTCTATCCACTGAGCCACCATCTCCTGGTAGTACTATTGACTGGTGTTAGATGATCTAAGCTGGGCGTTCCTACATCTTGTAAATGTCATTTAAAATGCAGAAGTCCTACTACTCTGATTAGAACACATGTATAGTTCTATTTTAGGTACCACATTGGCAAACAAGCACATGTCTGGAGGAAGAAGATCAAGATTGGGAAAAGCCTGGAAACAATTCCATAAAAAGGAATAGTTGTAAGAATTGGGGATATTTACTCTGAAGGGGAGATGACCTAAGGGTGACATGATTGTTTCTTTGGAAAGTATTGAGCTTGTTTTCTTCCCTTCAAAGGACAGAACTAGGAGGAAAGGTATAGGAGTTACAGAGCTCATATAAATAAAGACTTGTTAACAATCAGAGGTATATCAAAAGGAAATGAGGGTATCATTCATTTAAGGGAATGAAGAAGACCCAAGGATGAGGTATAGCAAATGACTAGGGAAGAGGGATTATAGGTGAAAAAGAAAAAGAAGGACTCTAGAAAGAAGAGGAGATGGAGTTGGAAAGCAAAGTAAGAAAGATAAGCTGGGCAGAGGCAAGGAAGAAGTTAGGCTAAGGAAGGAAAATTAGCTCTCTCAAAGGGGATAGATATTAAGGAATCACTATAAAAGGAAGGAAGGTTTCCCTCCTGAGTTTAAGAATTTTACCAGCCATAACAATGTTCCAGGAAAGCTCTCCCATGCCCCTCTTACTGTTCCTAAAATTCTCACCAGTAGTTGATTCTTTGGCATAAGGCGTTATTTCCAGAAAATCCCTATTAAAATATAAAGAACTATAAAATATAAAGATAGATGGAAGGCCCCCAAAGGGCCAGTATGAATGCACACACTTAAATTCTTATAAGTCTAATAAAAGGGGCTTTCCAAGAAAAAGGGGAGAAGGAATACCACCAATAATTCTACCAAGCTGGATGCCATAGAGAGTAGTTACATTATGGGAAGAAAAACCAGCAGTTGGAACACTCATAATTTCATGAGACTAAACTCCAAGAAAGACATCCACAATAAAACCCATGACTTTAGATACATAAATGCACAAAGTATGGGTATCAAGAAACAGGAACCAGAGTTGCTAATGTAAGAAACAAAATTGAGCCTCACAGGTAACATTGAGACTTCAATTCAAGATGAGATATGGAACCACTCACTCTTCTTTGCAAAAGTGCACTAAGGGTGTGGAATATTATATAGAAAGTCAGACTTGGCTGACATGTTGGTTAGTTTTACTGATTTATTTTTTGCCCTGTCTTTGTTATTCCTATAAAAGATGGCTTTCTAAGAGAGGGAGGAAGGAGAGAGATATGTGGAAATGTGAGTAAAAACAAAAGCTGTCAGTATTAATATTTTAAAAGAAGAGATATTTATGGGAGGATAATTAGGAACCAGAGGTAGAGGAAACATTATAGAGAGTATTTTGGGGAAGATATACTGAGGCAGGAAAAAAATTGATCATTGTCATTGCAGAATACACAGATTAAGAAGAGGAATTAGATGAGGAAGGAACATGGGAACCAGGACAAAAGCTGGGCGTGGTTTAGAAGTAATCAGGGATTTCAGTTGTGTCAACCTTTTCTGGAGCTCTTCCTTTCTCTGTTCAAAGTAGAGCTGAAAATAATTTTGAATTGCATTAATTAAAACTTCCTTCTCTGCGAAGTGGAAGAACCAGGGAAGGAAGGGATATCATGCTTATCAACAAGTAGGAGCTAGTTGCTGGAGATGAAATGATGAGATCTTTGGGAGGAAGGGATAATTCTTACAAATTGTGATTGAAAAGAAGAGGAAATCTGGGCATAGTTGGTATGTACTCTTGTATTTGAAAAGAACAATTTCAAATAGAAAAAATAAGTAGAATCTCATGGACTAAAATTCTGCAAGGGAAGTCAGTATAGGAGGTTTGGGAAAACTTTCAAGAATAGAATGCTGAAGCTATAAAGAGGAAATAATAACAAGGAAGAAGAAAAGAGGTCCATAAGGATGCAAAGGGAATTCATAAACAAACTTAAAATTTTAAATGGCCTAAACAAGAGCTACAGGCTTTTTTTGCAGTGGCAAAGAATTGGAATGAAGGGTGTGTCTATCAATTAGGGAATAGTTGAATGACTTATGGTATATTAATGTAATAGAATATTATTTTGCTGTAAAAATGATGAAAGGGACAGTTTCAGAGAAACCTGAAGAGACTTGTATGAACTGATAAAGAGTAAAGTGAGGGGAATTCTGGGAAGATGGCGGCTTAAACAGAGCAAATCTTAAAACCTCTGTATTCCTTCCACACCGAGATAGAAAGCAATGTGCTTCGAGAAGAAAGAGGACCAAATCTAACAATGGGACAGAGCAGGGGGATCTTACTGATGGACAGCTCAAGAGGTTAGGCCAAGAAAAAGACTTGAATTCTTGAAATGTTGAGTCTGAGGGTATAGAAAGGGAATCCCAGGACCCCTCCCCAATGGGCTGTGTGGAGTGTCCAGCATCTCCTGAAATCCCCAGGGTGGGCAGGTGCACTGGCCTGGAGAGAGGGCCTTGCTGGCACCAGACTTGGGGAGTTGAACACAGGCACTGGGGAGGTGGCTGGAGGAGAAAGCCAGAGAAACACAGCAAAAACACTTAGAAGATGGCAGTTTAGATGGAGCCAAACCTCAGACCTATATCACACTGAGATAGAAAACAAAGGGCTTGAAGAGGAAAGAAAAACAGGTCAAAGAGCAGGACAGAGTAGGAGTACTCTACTGTTGGACAGCTCAGCGAAAACACTCCATCTTGTCCTCCCTCTTCTTTTTTTTTCCTCTTGAGGTTTTAGCCTCAGGACATATTAAGCAATACAGACTAATCCAGCTTAATCCCATCAATTGGACAGACAAGAAGTCTTCAGAGGGCAGGGAAACTCCAACACCCCTCCCCCATAGACTGCAAAGAACTTAACTACAAACCTCCACTGCCAGCTGGGGGAAGATCTTTTATCAAAGTTCATAAAATCCATTTTTTTAAACTAGCAAAACAGAAAAGAAAAAAAAATATGAGTAAACAATAGAAAAAGAGAAAAGAAATGACAATTGACAGCTTCTTTCCAGGAAGTGAAAAGAGAGCAAATGAAATAGAAGAAGAGGAAGAAGCTCCAGCAAATTGGACACAGGCTTTGGAAGATCTCAAAATTCAATTAACTCAAGAACTTCAGGAACTTCAGGAAACTTCAAAAAGCAATCAAGAGAGGCTGAAGACAATTTGAAAAAGGAAATACATGAACTAAAACAAGAAATAAGGTATTAAAAGCCAGAATTGACCAGCTTGAAAACAAAGCAAAGAAGGCAAAAGGTGATCTACAAAGAAAATCAGACCAGAAGGAGAAGCATGACCAAAAATCCAGGGATCAAATTCAGTCTTTAAAAAAAATAGAACTCGACAACTAGAAGCAAATGATTTCACAAGGTGGCAAGAATATATAAAACAAAATAAAAAAATTAAAAATTTGAGGAGAATATGAAACACCTCATTGATTTAACCAAAGATCTGGAGAACAGATCTAGAAGAGACAATTTAAGAATTATTAGTTTACTGGAACATTATGATAAAGAAAAAGTTTAGACATCATCCTACAGGAAATGATCCAAAAAAACTGCTCTGACATTCTTGAACAAGAGGGAAAAGTGGAAATTGAAAGAACCCACAGATCACCTCCTACATTTAATCCACAACTGACAACTTCCAGGAATATTATAGCCAAATTCAAAAACTACCAGACAAAGGAAAAAATATTACGAGCTGCTAAAAAGAAGTCATTCAGATACCAGAGAACCACAGTTAGGATAACACAGGATCTGGCTACATCTACATTGAAGGACTGGAAGGCATGGAACATAATATTCCAGAAAGCAAGAGGACTTGGTCTACAACCAAGAATCAACTATCCAGCAAAACTGACTATATTTTGGCAGGGGAAAGTATAGTCATTCAATAAAATTGCGGATTTCCAAGCATTCATAAAGAAAAAAACAGATTTAAACAGAGAGTTTGCTGTCCAAACACAGAACTCAAGAAAATCACCATAAGGTAATTAAGGGGGGGGGGTGGAATCTTTTCTATAAGGGACTCAATAAGTTCAATTGATTTGTATCCCTAGAAGAAAAGAAGATATTGGCAAATATTAAAAATTGTTATTATCAACAGGGTAACCAGAAGAAGTTTACTTAGAAGGAACAGTGACAAACTGCATAGGATGAAATGTCTATATATATATATATATATAACAGAACTGCAGGAGTGGAAACACAGAAGAAAAACAACTGCTTGAACACATGGGTTGAGGCGGACATGATTGGGGATGTAGACTCAAAACTACCACACCAATGTAACTATCAATAATATGGAAATAGGTCTTGATCAATGACACATGTTAAAACCAGTGGAAATGTGCATCTGCTATGGGGGGGAGGTTGGGGGGTGAAGGGGAAAGTAAGAGCATGAACCATGCAACCATATTAACTTTTCTAAAAAATAAATATTATTAAATGTTAAAAAAAAGATGTATATATATAAACATAAAACTAGAGGGAATGAAGGAGATAATATTAAGAAAATGGGAAAACAAACAAAATGGAGTAAATTTATATTCCACAAAGAAGCTCGTGGGGTGAACAGGGGAGAATCTCAATACACTGGAAGGGTAAAGAAGTTGGAGAGAGGAAGCATTTAATATGTATGCATTGAAATCAACTTAAAGAAGGAAGAACAATCAGATCCATTGGGGCAGAGAATTGATTCGCTCCCTATAGAGAAGTAGAAGGGTAACAAAAGGACTGGTGGGGAGAGAAGCAACACTAGGAAGGGAGAGGAAAGGGGCGTGGGGTTAGCTTAAAAAGACCCTAAAGAAGAATAAGAGGGTAATAAGAAGGGAGAGGGGAGAAAGGTATGTACAGTAAGGGAGGGGATTAGGGGAACTGATTAAAAAGAAAACACTGGTATAGAAGGAAATAGTGAAAGAAGAAAGGGCAGGACAAGGAGAGAGAATCAAAATGTCTGTGAATACACAGCTGATAATTATTATTCTGAATGTGAATGGGATGAATTCACCCATAAAACTGAAGCAAATGGCAGTGGATTAGAAACCAAAATCCTACCATATGTTGTCTATAAGAAATGCACATGAGACAAGCAGACATACATAGAGTAAAAATGAACAGACGGAGCAAAATCTATTGGGCTTCAACTGAGAAAAAGAAGAAGTTGCAATCATGATTTCTGACAGAGCCAAAGTAAAAATAGATCTGGCTAAAAGAGATAGGGAAGGTAATTACATCCTAATAAAAGGCCGTATAAACACTGAAGAAATATCAGGACTCAACCTGTATGCACCAAATGGTATAGCATCCAAATTTCTAAAGGAGAAGCTAGTAGAGCTCAAGGATGAAATAGATAGCAAAACTACACTACTGGGTGATCTCAACCTTTCCCTATCAAATCTAGAGAAATCAAACAAAAAAATAAATAATAAAGAGATAAAAGAGTAGAAAGAAATCCTAGAAAAATTAAGTAAATAGATATATGGAGAAAAATAAATAGGGACAAAAAGGAATACACCTTTTCATCAGCACATGGAACATTCACAAAGATTGACCATGTACTAGGGTATAGAAACATGGCAAAGAAATGAAAAAAAAGCAGAAATATTAAATACAACCTTATCAGATCAAAATGCAATAAAAATAGTTATTAGTAAGAATAAATGGAGAGGGAAACCAAAAACCAATTGGAAATTAAATAATATGATTCTCCAAAATAAGTAAATTAAAGAACAAATCATAGAAACAATTAATAATTTCATTGAAGACAATAATAATAATGAGTCTTCTTACCAAAACCTATGGGAGGCAGCTAAAGCAGTTCTAATGGGAAAATCTATATCACTAAGTGCAAATTTTAACAAATTAGGGAGAGCAGAGATTAATGAATTGGCCATGCAACTTAAAAAACTAGAAAATGAACAAATTAAAAGTCCCCAGATGAAAACTAAATTAGAAATACTAAAAATCAAAGGAGAAATTAATAAAATTGAAAGTAAAAGAACTATTGAATTAATAAATAAGACTAGAAGCTGGTATTTTGAAAAAATAGATAAAATAGACAAAGTACTGGTAAATTTAATGAAAAAAGGAAAGAAGAAAAACAAATTAATAGTAGCAAAGATGAAAAGGGAGACCTCACCTCTAATGAAGAGGAAATTAAGGCAATCATTAAAAACTATTTTGCCCAATTATATGACAGTAAATATAGCAATCTAGGTGATATGGATGAATATCTACAAAAATATAAATTGCCTAGATTAACAGCAGCAGAAATAGAATACTTAAATAATCCCATATCAGAAAAAGAAATTGAATAAGCCATCAAAGAACTCCCTAAGAAAAAGTCACCAGGGCCTGATGGATTCACAAGTGAATTCTATGAAACATTCAAAGAACAACTAATCCCAATACTATGCAAATAATTTGACATAATAAGCAAAGAAGGAGTCCTACCAAATTCCTTTTATGACACAAATATGGTACTGAATTCAAAGCCAGGCAGACCAAAAACAGAGAAAGAAAAGTATAGACCAATTTCCCTAATGAGCATAGATGCAAAAATCTTTTTTTTTTGTATTTTTGTATTTGTATTTTGACATAGTTACATGTTTCATGTTCTTTCTCTCTCCTCCCCTAACCCCCTCCCCCCTTTCTACTGGGTTTTACATGTATCATTGATTAATACCTAATTCCATATTATTGATAGTTGGACTAGAGTTATCATTTAGTGTCTTCATACCCAATAATATCCTCATCAGCCCATGTGTTCAGGCAGTTCTTTTTCTTCTATGTTTCTCCTCCCAGAGTTCTTCCTCTAATGTGGCTAGTTTTCTTTCTTATAAGTCCCTCAGTAGATGCAAAAATCTTAAACAGAATACTAGCAAAAAGACTCCAGCAAGTGATCATGAGGGTTATCCATCATGATCAGGTGGGATTTATACCAGGAATGCAAGGATGGTTCAACATTAGGAAAACCATCCACATAATTGACTATATCAACAAGCTAACAAAGAAAAATCACATGATTATCTCAGTAGATGCTGAAAAAGCCTTTGATAAAATACAACACCCATTCCTATTGAAAACACTAGAAAGTATAGGAATAGAAGGACCTTTCTTGAAAATAATAAATAGTATATATCTAAAACAATCAACAAGCATCATATGCAACAGGGATAAATTAGAAGCCTTCCCAATAAAATCAGATGTGAAACAAGGATGCCCATTATCACCTCTATTATTTAACATTTTACTAGAAACACTAGCAGTAGCAATTAGAGAAGAAAAAGAAATTGAAGGTTTTAAAATAGGCAATGAGGAGACTAAGCTATCACTCTTTGCAGATTATATGATGGTTTACTTTAAAAATCCGAGAATTGGGGCATCTGGGTAGCTTGGTGGATTGAGAGTCAGGCCTAGAGACAGGAGGTCCTAGGTTCAAACCCGGCCTCAGCCACTTCCCAGCTGTGTGACCCTGGGCAAGTCACTTGACCCCCATTGCCCACCCTTACCAATCTTCCACCTATGAGACAATACACCGAAGTACAAGGGTTTAAAAAAAAAATCTGAGAATCAATTCAAAAGCTAGTAGAAATAATCAACAACTTTAGCAAAGTTGCAGGATACAAAATAAATGCACATAAATCATCAGCATTTCCATATATTTCCAGCACATTACAACAGCAAGAGATAGAAAGAGATACACCATTTAAAATAACCCTAGACAATATAAAATACTTAGGAATTTATCCACTGAAACAAACACAGGAATGATATGAACAGAACTTTAAAACACTTTCCAAACAATTAAAACTAGATCTAAACAATTGGAAAAAACATTGATTGCTCATGGGTAGGATGAACTAACATAATAAAAATGACCATTCTACCCAAATTAATTTACTTATTTAGTGCTATACCTATCAAACTACCAAGAACCTTTTTTATAGAATTAGAAAAAAAACTATAACAAAGTTCATTTGGAAGAACAAAAGATCAAGAGTATCAAGAGAAATAATGAAAAAAAACCATGAAGGAAGAAGGTGGCCTAGCAGTACCAGATATTAAACTATACTACAAAGAAGTGGTCATCAAAACAGTATGGTATTGGCTGAGAGACAGAAGGGAGGGTTAGTAGAATAGACTTGGAGTAAGTGACATCAGTAATACAGTCTATGATAAACCCCAAGAGCCCAACTTTTTGGACAAAAATCCACTATTTGACAAAAACTGCTGGGAAAATTGGAAAATAATATGGGAGAGAGTAGGTTTAGACCAACATCTCACACCCTATATCAAGAAAAATTCAGAGTGGGTGAATGACTTGAATGTAAAGAAGGAAACTATAAGAAAATTAGGAGAACACAAATAGTACACTTGTCAGATCTCTGAGAAAGGAAAGATTTTAAAACCAAGTAAGAGAAAAAATTACAAAATGTAAAATAAATAATTTTGATTATTTTAAATCAAAAAGGTTTTGTACAAACAAAAACAATGCAACTAAAACCAGAAGGGTAACAACAAACTGGGAAAAAAATTTTATAACAAAAAACTCTGACAAAGGTCTAATTATTCAAATATACAAGGAGCTAAATCAATTGTAAAAAAAAATCAAGCCATTCTCTAATCGATAAATGGGCAAGGGACATGAATAGGCAATTTTCAGATAAGGAAATCAAAATTATCAATAAGCACATGAGAAAGTTTTCTAAATCTCTAATAATTAGAGAAATGCAAATCAAAACAACTCTGAGGTATCACCTCACAGCCAGCAGGCTGGCTAAAATGACAGCAGGAGAGAGTAATGATTGTTGGAGAGGATGTGGCAAAATTGGGACATTAATGCATTGCTGGTGGAGTTGTGAACTGATCCAACCATTCTGGATGGCAATTTGGAACTATGCCCAAAGAGCGCTAAAAGATTGCTTGCCCTTTGACCCAGCCATACCATTGCTGGGTTTGTTCCCTAAAGAAAGCATAAGGAAAAAAGACATGTACAATAATATTTATAGCCATGCTCTTTGTGGTGGCAAAAAACTGGAAAACAAGGGTATGCCTTTCAATTGGGGAATGACTGAAAAAATTGTGGTATCTGTTGGTGATGGAATACTATTGTGCTCAAAGTAATAATAAACTGGAGGAATTCCATGTGGACTGGAATGACCTCCAGGAATTGATGCAGAGTGAAAGGAGCAGAACCAGTAGAACATTTTACACAGAGACTGATACACTGTGGTAAAATCAAATGTAATGGACTTCTGTACTAGCAGCAATGCAATGATCCAGGACAGTTCTGAGGAATTTATGGAAAAGAATGCTACCCACATTCCGAACAAGTGGAAAGTTTCCACAATAGCGGAAACACAGAAGAAAAACAACTGCTTGAACACATGGGTTGATGCGGACATGATTTGGGATGTAGACTCTTAATGACCATCCTAGAGCAATTATCAATAATATGGACATAGGTCTTGATCGATGACACATGAAGAAACTAGTAGAAATGCGTGTTGGCTATGGGGGTGGTGCGGGTAGGGGGAAAGAGAGCAAGAACATGAATCATGGAACCATGGAAAAAATTTTTCTAAAAAATAAAAAAAAATTTAAAAAAGAGTGAAGTGAGTAGAATGAGGAGAACAATTTATACAATAACAATAGTATCATAAAGTCAAATAGCTTTGAAAGACGTAAGAGCTCTGATCAAGTCTCTGATCAAGTTTCTGGTCAACCATGATTCCAGAGAATTCAAGATAAAATGTGATTCTTGCCTCCTAGCAGAGAGATAATAGACTTGGAATGCAGATTAAGACATAGTTTTTGGTGACTAATATGGGGATTTGTTTTATTTTATACTTCATATTTTTGTAAGAGGGGTTATATTTTTCTTTCTTTTTTAAGTGCAAGGGTTGGGGGTAAGGGTGAAGAGAGAGAAGGGAGAATAGATTTTCACTGATTGAACAAAAGTTTAAAGAACTAAAAGTGTGAGTCAGTGCAGTAAGAATGTTATTAGGAGCGAAGAAACTCAGAATAAGCTGAGGCAGGTGAGGAAAGCTAAGAATAACAAAGAGGGCAAGGCTTTAAAAAAAAACTTATATTAAAGAAACTGTCAAAAACTATGAGTTTCAAAGAAGGTTCTGACCTGCATGGTAAGGGAAGCTTCCTCATCTGGGATTCCCCTATATCAATGAAATTATAAGTCTAGCCCATATCTCTAAGTTGGAGAAAAGAGGGAATGTCAAAGAAGGCATTAGACTATTGGTGAGGGTAGATAGAACCATAAGAATAGCTAAGGCTTATTTGTTGCTTTAAATATTTCCAAAATATTTTACGTGTATAATTTTATTTGATCCTTCTTACAACTCTTTGAAGTAGGTAATACCCATTTTATTTTTGTTATATTGTTATATGTTATTATGCCCATTTCACAGATCAGAAGACTGAGAATCAATGAGATAGGGACTTGTTCATGGTCACCCAGCTAGTGAATATCAGGAGTAGAAGGTGAACCCAGGTCCTCTTGATTTCAAGTTTAATGTGATTTTTACTATATCATGCTCATCAGCCTCTCAGAAGAGAGAAGCCAGGGCTGCTCAACTAATTTTGCTTCTTATTTTTCTGTGAGAATGACTTTTTTTAGGAATTTGATACCTACAATAAGGAGAAAAGCCATAGGAGAAACCTTACTTCTCTTGGTGAATCCAAGACACCAGGCCCAGATAAGTTATATTTACATATAATGAAAGAGCTGGTAGAAATGTTTTCTCAACCACTATTAATGACCTTCAAAAGATTGTAGAGAATGTGAGCATGTTATGGAAGAAGAGCATATATTCCAATTTTTTTCAAGGGAAGAAAATGCAAACTTTAGGCTAATAAGTTTAATTTCAATTCTTGGCAAAATGGAAAACATATTGTTAAAAGGATGGTCAATGAACATCTATCTAAAAAAGAAGGCAATGATGACAGAGTCAGACCAAGAATAGGTCATGCTAGACTAACTTCATCTCTTATTTGTGAAAGGGTCAGTAGACTGGTCTGGTAGGAATGCTCTTGATCCAGTTTATCTAGATTTTAGCCAAGCACTTGGCAATGTCTTCCTTTCAATTGTGGAAAAGACAGAGGAATGTAGTCAAAATGGTAATACAATTAAATGGATTCAGAACCAGGTGAATGACCAGAATAGCAATTAATGGTTCAATTTCAGCTTAAGAGGAAGTCTCTAATGAAATACCCCAGGAGCCTGTGCTCAGCTCTTCGAAGTTTAACATTTTGGTTGCTTACTAAGATAAAACCATAAATGACATTCTCACCAAATTTTCAAGCTGGAAGGGAGAGCTAAGAGCTATGACAGTGTCAAATCCCCAAAAGACCCTGATTAGAGCATTGGATAAAATCTAATAAAATTAAATAAAATAGGAATGATTTGGCTTTTAAAAATGTTTCATAAGGCTAAGATGGGGCAAGCACGGCTAGATAACTGTTGGTCTGAAAATAACCTAGGAGCTTTAGTGGGTTTTCAGATCAATAGAAGTCAATAGGATGAGATAGCAGCCAAGAAAGAAAATGTGATCTTAGGCTACATTAGGAGAGATACAGAATTCAGAATGATGGAAGGGACTGCCTTCTTCTAAGTCCTCAGCCCTGATGAATTCTGAGTGAAGTCTAGGGGCTCAAATGGTGGTTGAGCAGAACTATAGGAAGATTAATCTGCTAGTTGTATGTGAGGAGAATGACAAGAGAAATTAAAGGCAGGGAAATCATGAGGAGGAGATTATAATAGTTCAGGTAAGAAGTAACAAGGGGATATAATATGGTGGTGGTAGAGGGAAGCAAATTATGTGAGAATCATTAGGAAGAAAGAATTCATAAGACTTGAGGAGAGGTTAGTGGCAGACTCAAAGATAAAAGAACGTGTTAGACTAATAGCATATGGAAAAAATGTGGAAATGAGTGGGGCAAGAGCAGCTGATTTGGAAAGAAAGATGATCTGGTTCAATATTATATTAATTTAGAGGAACTATAGTAAAGTAATTCCTTGAACTAAGTGCAAAAAGGCTGAAAAAAATAGGACTATCCTATAAAACTCATGCTAATACTAATTGGATTTGGAGTCAGAGGACCTGGGTTCAAATTCTGAATAGGCTATTTAATAGCTGTTTCACCTTGGACTAGTCACTTATGCTACGTGGATTCATTTTCTTCATCTATCTAATGAGGCTGGTACACTGGATGACTTCTTAATTCCCTCCCTAGTTTAAAGGACAAGGCATTGTGGAGGGGAGGCCAGGAGAATTGTTTCTGGAGTGCAGGTAAAGGTTGGAATAAGGAGTACAGATTCACGCAGGGGAGGAAAACCTGGAGAATTAGGTTAGTTGATTTTCATAAGCCCACTGGTGGGAAATCAGGCTTTTGGTTGTAATTGAAGGCTTTGCTTTAGCTAAGCAATTGAGATTTGGCTTCCTCCAGCCCTTTATTCAGGTGGGGGAAAGAGGATGATATTGTTCTTACAAAGACAAATGAAGAGGTCAAGTCATGTAAAGTCAACAAGTCAACATTTATTAAGACCTTACTTAAGTTAGGGACTGTGCTAATCCCAGATTTGAACCTATTTCTACTCCATGCTCCATTATGCTACCTAGATGACTCCTAGCAAAGGTTTATTGAAAAAGATGGGATTTGAGGTGGGCAAGTAGGTGCCTCAGTGGATTAAGAACCAGGTTAGAGCCAGGAGGTTCTGAATTCAAATCTAGTCTCAGATACTTCCTAGCTGTGTAACCCTGGGCAAGTCACTTAATCCGCATTGCTAGCCCCTACTGCTCTTCTGCCTTGGAACGAATATACCATACTGAGACTAAGACAGAAAGTAAGAATTTCAAAAAAGAGGTGAGATTTTAGCTGACTTGGAGGAAGCCAGGAGCTAGAATTGAAAAGAGAATTTCTGATCAATGAAAATGCAAAGTGGGGAGATGGAACATCTTAATAGCAGGGAGGCCAGGAGTCACTGAATCTCAGAGAAAGAGGAGGGAAGTAGCGCAAAATGCCTTGGAAAGGAGGAAGAGTCAGGTTGTGAAGGGCTTTAACAGAATATTTAAATATGTTCTTGGAAGTATTAGGGAGCTATTGTAGTTTATTGTATAGGAGGGGGACATGGTCAGCCTTGTGCCTTAGGAAGAAAAATTTGAGAGCCAAGTGGATGGACTAGAGTGGGAAGAGCCTTGAGGCATGGGCATTAATGAGAGGGCTGTGAAATAGTCCTAGGTATTAGGTGATGAAGACATGTATCAGAATGGTGGCAGTGTGAGAGGAAAGAAAGGGAACCATGATAAATTTGATAAGATTTGGTCACTGATTGGTTAAGAGGTGAAAATGAGGAGGTAAGGATTATATCTAGGACATTATCTTGGGGGATTGGGAGGGTGGTGATACCCTCCACATTAATAGGAAGTTTAAGTAGAGATGGTGGTATTGGGAAAAAGATAATAGATTATGAGTTCCTTGAGGGCAGAGACTGCTTTTGGACTCTTTTTGTATCCCCAGTACTTAGCACAGTGCCTGGTACATAGTAGGCACCCAACATGCTTTTTGATTGATTGATTTAGTTTTGGATGTGTTGAGTTTGTCTAGAGGACATATCCAGTTCCAGATGATCTGGGACTTCAAATCCTTGAGTTGAAATATATCATCCTTCCTCACCACCTACAATGTTCCATTGCACTTTTAGGACAAGCCATAAGGCAATCTTGCTCAAAGTGCTTTAAGGCTCCATGTAAAAAGCCTCACCACTTCTTGGCATTTCTTGGTTGGTCACACTGCCTTTGAGGGATGATGTCTTTGCCACTTCAACCTCCCATCCAAACACTAATCCATCTACATATTCCTTTTCTGGAATTTAGCTAATAGTTCTTTAACTTCACCTTCCAAAGTGTATTTTAAATGTTTTTTTGTGTTGTGGACTGAAGGAGTAAGTTAAATTAGGACCAAAAAGATAATAGTGTGGATTTTATTACAGGTTAACTTCCCTCACAGGCCTTATGGTAGAGTAAAAAGAGTTCTAGTTTTGGAATAAGGATATCTGGCCCAAGTCACTTAATTTCTTAGAATCTCAGTCTCTTCATCTTAAAAGTGGGGAAAATTCAAGCACTTGTCTTAGAAGGTTGTGAGGATCAAAAGAGATCATGTAAAGAATTATGGTAATTAGAATCAATATTGTGTATTAGTCTAAGACAGAAGAGCAGTAAGGGTTAGGAATGGGGATTAAAATGGTATTTAATATCAGCTTTTATTATCAACATCATCATCATTTTCTTTTTTCCCCTTTGTTTTCTTTATTAATAGGATTTATTTCCAGGTATCTCAGTCCCTTTCCTTCCCTCCCTGAACCACAAAAGGCATCATCAAGCAAACAGATATGTGTATATATAGATTATGTCTTTGGTGTTTCCATAGTTCACTTCATTCTCACAAACTATTCTTAGAATATTAAATCTGTGGCTGTATATAATGTTCTCTTGGTTCTACTTATTTCATTCTTCATTATCTCATTTAATTACTTCCAAGTTTTTTTTAATCAACCTGCTCATCATTTCTTACAGCACAATAGTGTTCTATCACAATCACTTACCACAATTTGTTTAACCATTCCCCAACTGAAGGACATTCCCTCAACTCCTAGTTATTTGCCACCATGAAAAGAGCTGTTATGAATATTTTATAACATATAAGTTTTTTTCCTTTTTTCCCTGATCTCTTTGAGTCTGAGGGTGTACACAGTTTTATAACTCTTTGGGTGTAATTCCAAATTGCTCTTCAATATGGTTGGATCTGTTCATAGTTCCATCAAATGTGTATTAATGTTCATATTTTTCCTCAGAATTGTTTTGTTTTGCAATTCTTTAATCAGTGATGATTTAGAACATTTTTAATGTACCTATATATGGCCTTGATTTCTTCATCCAAAAACGATCTGTTTTTATGTGTTTCTTATTTATCAATTGGGGGTGGTTGTTATTCTTGTAAATTTGACAAAATTCTCTATATAGCTTTCATACGAGACCTCTGAGTGAATGCCTGTGAAAAACTGTCCCCAATTTTCTGCTTTTTTTCTAATCTTGGCAACATTTGTTTTATTTGTACAAAAACTTTTCAATTTAATGTATTCAAAATTACCCATTTTACATCTCACAATGCTTTCCATCTCTTATTTACTAATAAATTCCTCTCCTTTTTCTATTCTTTTTCTATTCTTGATAATCCAAGTGAATTTCATCATTGTTTTTTTTCCTAGCTCAGTAAAATAATTTTTAGGTAATTTTATTGGGATGACATTGAATAACTAGATTAGATAAAATTGTCATTTTAAAAATATTGGCTCTGCTCAATCATGAACTAAGACTATTTTTCCAATTATTTAGATTTGATGTTATTTGTGTAAAAATATTTTATAATTATGTTTATGTAGTTCCTGGGTTTCTTTCTTTTGTCAGATATACTCTGAGGTATTTTATTCTCCCTATGGTTATTTAAAAATTTTTTTTAAACCCTTACCTTCCATCTTGGAGTCAATACTGTGTATTGGCTCCAAGGCAGAAGAGTGGTAAGGGTAGGCAATGGGGGTCAAGTGACTTGCCCAGAGTTACACAGCTAGGAAGTGTCTGAGTTCAGATTTGAACCAAGGACCTCCCGTCTCTAGGCCTGGCTCTCAATCCACGGAGCTACCCACGTGCCCCCCCCCCTGGTTATTTTTAATGGAATATCTCTTTCTAATTTTTCTTGCAGAATTTTGTCAGGAATATATAAAAATGCTGATAATTTATATAGGCTTATTTTATATCCTGCTATGTTACTAAAATTATTGATAGTTTCAACTAACATTTTAGATGGCTCACTAGGATTTTCCACTTATAACATATAACATATAACAATATAACAACAGATGGTTTGCAAAAAGAGATTGTTTTATTGTCTCTTTGCCCATTCTAATTCTTTTGATTTTTCTTCTCTTATTATTATGCTTATGATTCTAATACGGTATTAAATAATATTGCTGATAATAGGCATCCTTGTTTTTCTCCTGATTTTATTGGGAAGGTTTCTAGCTTATCCTAGTTACAAATAATACTTGCTGATGGTTTTATGTAAAAGCTTTGAATCATTTAAAGAAAAGTTCCACTTACACCTATGCTTTCCAGTGTTTTTAATAGGAGTGTTGTATTTTGTCAAAGGCTTTTTCTATATCTATTGATATAATTATTTGTTTTTTTTTACTTTGATGTTAGTGTAATCAATTATTTGATAGTTTTCCTTATATTAAACCATCCCTGCATTCCTGGTATCATAATTTTTTGGATAGTAAGGCTCCTATTACTGGTTTAAAAGTTTTATTCAGGAGTGGTTAGGTTTGGACTTACATAATATAGTCCTGTTACTGCCTGAAGGACTTTTTGAATCATAGACTTTTTGAAACAGAAGTCTTAACCATCACTTAAATTAGGATCTACAACTGGAAGGAAACTTTGTGATCATTAATCTAGTCTCAGCATATTACACAGAGGGAAATTGAGTTCTAACTATATGAAATGATTTACTTAAGATTATTCAGTTATTCAGCAGATAAGTTTGGACTTGAATCCATCTCTCGTTGGCCCCTTTGTTCTTCCAAGATGATAGAAAGTTGGTCATTTTCCTTACCTTCTTGGAAATTATAATGTAAGGCATACAACTAAAACCCCCACACAAAAGTAGAAGCCTAAAGGAATCTAGATCATACTACCTTTACTGAACAAATAAGCCAGGATACAAATGTACTTTGTGGGAAAGAGAGTGAAGAATTAATAATGGGAGGATAACTTCAGAAAGGGTGTGTATGTGTGTGTAAGGGAGTCTAGATAAGGAAACTAAAACATCTATTATGCCAGGAAACATTTATGGAGAAGACTCTGGTAGCTGTTTTGTTGTTGTTGTCCAGTCATTTTGGTCATTCAGGTCAGGCTTGAACTCAGGAAGATGAGTCTTCCTGACTCCAGGCTTAGCACTCTATCCATTGTACCATCTAGCTGCCCTGAAGCTGTTTTAGGGCTATTTAAAATGTCACAATCTGATGAGCAATCTGGATGATGTTAATGATGTCACTGTGGAGGTTTGCTACTGACCACAGGTTTCAGATTCAGTTGGGAATGTCTAGAAGTTGCCATCATCTGATGATTGCTAATAGATCTTTATGAAGAGCTGGGGGAAAGGGTCAGAATCTACTTCTTCACTGACAGATGCTTAAAAACCCAGATCATCCTTACTGCTGGCACCCTTTGTGTGGTCTTAGCAGCTAGGTTTAGGATTAAATCACTGCAGAGACCAAATTACTCTTTTCTCCAAAGAGTGACTCCAACAGGCCAGGACTGAGACACAATGACATAGTGACAGAGGCTGCCTGTCAGGGTTGTTGCCCATATTGTATCTGTTGTTCTGTTAGAGGACTTGGGTCCCTAGAGCAGTCAAGCCAACAACTTTCATAGGTATTGTCACATTCACACTCTCCTTCCATCTGGCCCCAGCTGTTTCAAAGATTCAAGATGCAGCTCTTCCATTCTCAAAGAATAATGTCCTGCCAAGATTTATATTCTGAACTCTGCTGTCAGCAAATCCAAAATATGTAACTCTGTGAAGGTGAGATACACTAGGGACATTATCTTTTCTTTGGAAGTTCCTAATGTGATCAAATAAAAAAAAACTTGGACTAACAGCTAAAAAGGAAAACCATCCAGAGACTTGATATTCCTACTTTCTGATGGGAAACTATATTTTTAAACCTATATATAATTCAAAATCATCACAACTTACATTTATGTAGGGCTTTAAAGTTTACAAAACACCTTGCATATTTTATCTCATTTGAATCTCACCAAAGACCTTGGGATTGGTAACATAGGGACTGCTTTTCCTGTTGTACAATAAGTAAGCTGAGGTTCAGAGAATCTAAGTGACTACTTGCCTTTGATCATAGAGCCTGTAAGAGCCAGAGAGTTAAACCTAGGTCCTTCTGATTCTGAGGCCAAAATATTATCCACTAAGCTGCCTCACAAATGAAAAGAATCACTGCACATTTACTCAGTATAGTCTGGATGAAGGGCATAGGACCCAAATAAGATGTAGTTCTATAATTCATGGGAAAAGGTCAGAAAATGTTATCTTCTGAAAAAAGTCAATAAGAAATGTATGAATTTATTTATCAGTAGAAATTTGCCCAGGAAATAATCTACTCTAAGAGATCATTTATTATTGTGGCTGATGGGGCTTAGAGTATTTTACCCGGTCTTATCTCAAAATGTGGCTATCATAATATAAACTGTGGGAAGTTAATTATAATTCCATCTTTTTCATGGCTGTGCATATGTAATCTATATCAAATTGCTTGCCTTCTCTTTTAAAACTTTTTTCTTTTGGGGGCAGCTGGGTAGCTCAGTGGATTGAGAGTCAGGCCTAGAGACAGGAGGTCCTAGGTTCAAATCTGGCCTCAGACACTTCCCAGTTGTGTGACCCTGGGCAAGTCACTTGACCCCCATTGCCCACCCTTACCACTCTTCCACCTAGGAGCCAATACACAGAAGTTAAGGGTTTTAAAAAAACTTTTTTCTTTTACCTGTAGAAACACTTTTTGACAATTGTTTTTGACATTTAAAAATTCAGATTTTCTCCCTCCTTATCCTTCCTACCTCCCTTCAGGTTATAGTTGTACTTCATGTAATACATATTATTATATTACTCATGTCACGATAGAAGACACATATCACACATAAAATATAAATCTCACAAAGTAAATATACTGAAAGATGGCATGCTTTGATCTTCACTCAGATACCAACAGTTCCATATTTGGCAGTGGATGGCATTTTAATCATGAATCCCTTGTGATTAACTTAGAGACTTACTTTGCTGATAATGCTTAATTCTTCACAGGTGGCCCTCATATAATATTTGTTACTGTATACATTGTTCTCCTAGTTCTGCTCTCTTCACGTTACTTCAATTCATATAAGTCTTTATAGGTTTTTCTGAAACCATTCTGTTCATCATTTCTTATGACACAATAGTATTCTATTACAACCACATACCACAACTTGTTTATCCATTCCCTGAGTAATGGGCAACCTCGCACTTTCCAAATCTTTGCCACTACTTTATCTCTGATCTTTTTGAATATAGATCCAGTAGTGGTACTGTTGGGTCAAAGGGCATGCATAGTTTTGTGGACCTTTGAGCCTGGTTCCATACTGCTCTCCAGAATGGTTGAATCAATTCACAGTTCTATCAACAGTGCTTTAGTGTCCCAATTTTCCCACATCCCCTTCACCATTATATCATTTTCTTTTTTTATCATGTTAACCAATCTCAGAGGTGTGAGGTGATATCTCAGAGTTGTTTCGATTTGCATTTCTCTAATCAATAGTAATTTAAAGCATTTTTTCATATAACTATGGTAGTTTTAATTTCTTCCTCTGTTCATATCCTTTGACAAGTTTTCAATTGGGGAATACTTTGTATTATACATTTAACTCAGTTCTCTATATATTTGAAAAAGGAGATTTTTTTTTTCAGAGACACTTACAATACAAATTTCCCCAGATTTGTTGTTTCCCTTCTAATTTTGGTTGCATTGGTTTTATTTGTACAAAACCTTTTAAATTTAATGTAATCAAAATTATCTAATTCTTTTTTTGTTATTGTTCTCTATATCTTGTGTGGTCAAAAATTCTTTCCTTGTCTATACGTCTTACAGGTAAACTTTCCCAGGTTCCCCTAATTTTTTATAGTATCATCCTTTTTTCTAGATCAAGTATCCATTTATTCTTGGTGTATGGTGTGAGACGATGGTCTATGTCTACCTAATATCTGCCCTAATTGCTTTCCAGTTTTTCTAGCAGTTTTTGTCAAATAGTGAGTTCTTTTGCCAAAAGTTTGGATCTTTGGGTTTCTTGAACACTAAGTTTCTATGGACATTAGCTGCCATGTATTGATTGCCTAATCTATTCCATTGATCCACCACTCTATTTCTTAGCCAGTACCATATTGTTTTGATGATTACTGCTTTATAGAATAGTTTGATATCTGGTATAACAAGGTCTACTTCCTTCACTTTTTTCATTATTTTTAAAAATTTCTTGGCCTTTTGTTCTTTCAGATGAACTTTGTTATTTTTTCTAGTTCTATGAAGTAATTTTTGGGTAGTTTGATTGGTATGCAATTGAATAGCTACATTAATTTTGGTAGGATTGTCATTTTTGTTTTATTGGATCAGCCTATCCATGAGCAATTAATATTTTTCCACTTGTTTTGGTCTGACTTCGTTTGTGTGAAGAATTTTTTGTAATAGTTTACATAGTTGTTGGGTTTGTTTTGGTAAATATAACCCCAAGTATTTTATATTGTCTACAGTTATTTTTTTTTTAAATTTTAAACCCTTAACTTCTGTGTATTGACTTATAGGTGGAAGATTGGTAAGGGTAGACAATGGGGGTCAAGTGACTTGCCCAGGGTCACACAGCTGGGAAGTGTCTGAGGCCGGATTTGAACCTAGGACCTCCTGTCTCTAGGCCTGGCTCTCAATCCACTGAGCTACCCAGCTGCCCCCTGTCTACAGTTATTTTGAATAGAATTTTCTTTTCTATCTCTTGCTGTTAGATTTTGTTGGTGGTAAATAGAAATGTTGATGATTTGTGTGGGATTATTTTGTATCCTGTGATTTTGCTAAGGTTATTTTAATTATTTCTGTTAGTTTTTTGGTTGCTTCTCTAGGATTCTCTAGATATACCATCATATCATCTGCAAAGAGTGATAACTTTGTTTCTTCACTGCCTATTCATTCCTTCAACTTTTTGACTGCTCTTATTGCTATAGCAAACATTTAAAAATACAAAATTAAATAACAATTGTGATGATGGGTATTCATTGCTTTAACCCAGAGCTTATAGCTCTTATTGCTATAGCAAACATTTAAAAATACAAAATTAAATAACAATTGTGATCATGGGTATCATTGCTTTAACTCAGATCTTATTAGTTTATCCCTATTATAGATAAGGCTTGCTGATGTTTTTTAGATAAATGCCATTTATCACTTTGAAGAAAGTTCCAGTTATTCCAGTATTTTTAAACCCTAATATCTTTTTTTACATATATCCTTCTATATTAATTTTATTTGTTATAGGGCTAGGCAATGGGGGTTAAGTGACTTGCCCAGGGTCACACAGCTAGGAAGTGTCTGAGGCCAGATTTGAACCTAGGACTTCCCATCTCTAGGACTGACTCTCAATCCACTGAGCTACCCAGCTGCCCCCCCCCCTTTAATTTCTTCTTGACTGGCAGTGATTTCAACTTTTTCATTTTTAATACTGGTAATTTGGTTTTCTTTTCCCGACCCCCAAATCAAATTAGTCAATGGTTTATCTGTTTTATTTTTTCACAAAACCAATTCTTTGTTTCATTTATTAGTTCAATGGTTTTCTTACTTTCAATTGTATTAATATCTTCCTTGATCTTAAGGATTTCCAATTTGGTGTTTAGATGGGTATTTAAAATTTGTTCTTTTTCTAGTTTTTTTTAGTTGCATGCTCAATTCATTGCTGCATCCCATAAATTTTGATATGTTGTCTCCACATTGTAATTTTCTTTAATAAAATTATTAATTTTTTCTATGATTTGGTCTTTGACCCAATCATTCTTTAGGATAAGATTATTTAGGTTCCAATTAAACTTTAATCATTCTTTCTGTTGCCCTTTGTTGAGTATAATTTTTATTGCATTATGGTCTGCAAGGTATATGTTTAATATTTCTGCTTTTCTATACTTCAGGGCGAGGGTTTTGTGCCTGGAAGGTGCCATGTACTGCTGAGAAAAAGGTATATTTTTTCTATTCTTATTCCATTTTCTCAAGAGTTCTAACATATCTAATTTTTCTGAAGTTCTACTAACCTTCTTAACTTCTTTCTTGTTTATTTTTTGGTTGGGTTTATCCACTGAGAGGGGAAGGTTGAGGTCCCCCACTAGTAATGTTTTACTATTTCCTCTTGTAACTCCTATAACTTTTCTTTTAAGAATATGGATGCTATGTCATCTGGCGCATATATGTTTAACATTGATATTGTTTCATTATCTATGATATAATTTCCTTCCTTATCTCTTTTTATTAGATCAAATTTACTTTTGCTTTGTCTGATATCATGATTGCTATCTCCGGTTTTTTTTAAAACTTTTGCTGAAGCATAATAGATTCTGCTCCAGCTTCTTACTTTTTCTCTGTGTCTCCCTGTTTTAAATGTGTTTCTTGTAGACAGAAAATTGTGGGGTTCTTGTTGTACTATCCTTTTCTCTTTTATGGGTGATTTAATCCCATTCACATTTACAGTTATGATTACTAATTGTGTATTTCCTCCCTGTTTATTCTCTCTCTCTCTCTCTCTCTCTCTCTCTCTCTCTCTCTCTCTCTCTCCTTTTAGCCTTTTTCTGTTCATAGATGTTTTGTTTTTGATGACCTCCTCCCTCAATTCACCCTTCTTTTTTGTCCATCTTCCCCTCCTTATTTTCCCTACTCTCCTACTCCCATATAGAGTAAGATAGGTTTCTATATCTGACTCAGTGTGAGTGTTGTTTTCACTTTGAGCTAGTTCTGATGAGAATAAGATTCAGTTTTAGCCACCTCCCCTGCTATCTTCTCCTCTACTGTATTTGCTATGTATGCACCTCTTAATAAGAGGTAGTTTACCAACTTTTATTTCTCCTTTTCTCTTCTCCCATGGGTTCCTCTTTCCCATTCCATTAAAAAAATATCAGCCCATCTTATTTAGCTTCCTTCCATATATATTTCTCTCTCTCTCTATATATATATATATTTCATTGCTCTAATAGTGATAAAGTTCTTAAGTATCTTAGGTACTTTAGATTGCTTGAATACTTTAAGTACCATACCTTTTTCAAGTATCATATATATATAAGTTGTTTCAATGATCTCCTTCCCCGGTATGAATATACTCCATTCATCATTATCAAAGTATTTAAGTTTTCACTTTACCTCTTGAGTATTGAATTTGCTCATCAAATTTTCTTTTCAGTTCTGTTTTTTTTGTCAAGAAAGTTTGAAATTCCTCTATTTCATTTAATGTCAAATTTTCCCCTTTAAGGATAATGCTCACTTTTACTGGGTATGTAATTCAAGGTTGTAGTCCTAGATCCCTTACCTTTCAGAATATTGTATTCCATCCCTTTCAGTCCTTTAATGTAGAAGCTGTTAGGTCCTCTGTAGTCCTGACTGTGGCACCTTGATTTTTGAATTGTTTCTTTCTGACAGCTTATAGTACTTTTTTTCTTGGCCTGGGAGTTCTGGAATTTGCCTATAATATTTCTGGAGTTTTTCATTTTGGGGTCTCAGGAGGTGATTGATGGCTTCTCTCAATTTCTATTTTTCCCTCTTATTCAAGCACATCATGATTTCTTGTAATATGGTGTCCAAGTTCTTTTTTTGATCATGGTTTTTAGGTATCCTGATGATTCTTAGATTTTTGTTTTCTAGGTCAGTCATTTTTCCATTGAGGTATTTTAGATTTTCTTCTATTTGCTCATTAAAATTTTTTTGTCTTATTGTTTCCTAATGTCTTATGGCTTCATTCACTTCTGTTTGTCCAATTCTAATTTTTAGAAAGTTATTTCTTCCTTGCGTTTTTGTGCTTCCTTTCCAACTTGGCCAATCCTACTCTATAAAGAGTTTTCTTCAGCAGTGGTTTTGTTGTTGTTGTCGTCGTTGTCGTCGTCGTCGTCGTTGTTGTGTTGTTTTATTCTATTACTTAGGGAATTTATTTCTTCAAGGTATTTTTGTGTCTTAGTCTCCTTTTGGCCTGTTCTAGTTTTTAAAGAATTGATTTCTTCATTGAATTTTTCCCAAGTGTTTTTCTGTTAATTCTCTTATTATTTGTTTTATTTTTTAACTCCTTTTCTAGTTCTTCCACGGGTTCTTTTGAGGCCAGACATATTTTCACCTTCTTTTCAGGCTTCACATGTTCCATTTTTGGCACTATTGTCTTCTTCTAAGTTTGCATTTTGGTCTTCTCTATCACCAAAATAACTTTTTAAGGTCAGGGACTTTTTTGTCTTTTGTTCATTTTTCCAGTATTCCTCCCCCTCTCTGTTACCTTATCTATCTCTTGAGGTTCTTTTCTGTTCCTGGGTAAAGGTTCATTGCGCTAAGCTTGCAGAGTACTCTTCTCTGGACTTGGTGTAGGCCTGGCTGCCCTTCTTTTTCATGGTGCGTCTGAAGAGTAAGTGACTTTGTTGGCTTGCTCTGGGGAAGTTTGCAGTTGTTTTGTCCAGCTATATTCAGCACTCCATGCTGTGAGTACTTCTGTTGTTTTATGGGCTGATCTGGTCCTCACTCTGCTACTTCGAAGCCTGCCAAGTGGCCTTGGCTGAGCAAGTCCCCTGTTCTGTACTCTACCACTTCAGTTACTCTGCTGCCACAAGGGGGTGAGAAGATTACTGTAGTTCCAATTCCTCTCTCTTTTCCCCTCATAGCCTCAAGGTTCTGCTGCCACATGGGAGTGAATAGTTTATTATTGTTCCATTTCCCCCCTCTGATCTCTTGTAGCCCCAGGGTTCTGCAGTTATATGAGAGTTTGTAGGTTTCCTACCTTTTATACCTGCATGGAGTGGTTAGGGCTGGGCTTATTCTGTTCTGTTAGTTTTGTTGCCTCTGGTTGAGTTGCCACCTGTTGAGCTATTCCAAGTTCTGCAGATTCTCAGAGATATCGTGCTATCTGGTCTGTTTTCTCTTCTTTCTCCAATGAAATATATTCCTCTAGTTTTCCTTTGTTTTAAGGCAATTATTTATTTTCTGTCTATGTGTGAGTGTGCGTGTGCGTGTGCATGTGTGTATGTGTGTATGTGTGTGTGTGTGTAGAGGGATCTGGGGAGAAGAGCATCTGTTACTCTGCTTTCTTACCTCCCAGTATGCAACCAAAATGTTTACCTTCTCAGGAAGGGGAGAGGGGAATGGAGAAAATTTAGAACTCAAAATTTTTAAAAAAAATGAATGTTAAATATTGTTGTTTACATGTAATGGAGAAAAAATTAAATTAAATGTAATTGCAATTCAAGATTGTGATAAAATAATGATAGAAGTTTAGAGACTGATATGGAACACTGAAAAGAGAGTTGAATAATAAAGAGTCTGTGTTCATCCATCACTGACAATGAGGATTGAGTACCCCAAACTTGGCAAGTATTACATATACTGACAGTGTTGAAAGGAGCATCAGACCATTGCACTATGATGATCTTACCATTTAACCTAATCTCCAATGTTCTTTGCTTTGCCTCTATTCACAGGACAATTTTCTGATTTCAATATGATTTTAAAATAGCTTTTCTTAATGAAAAGAGAATAATATGACCAGTCAATATGACTATTCTGATCCTTTGTCAGTTATAGTACCCAGTGTGAATTCATAAATTGCATTCTAGTTAACTGAACAATTTCTCATGAATTTAGTCAGAAAGAAAATTTTCTCAAGAACTTGATCACCCTTAATAAAATTAAGATCCTGTAAATATAGGGATACATTTCATTTTTGTCATCATTTCCTTGGTGCCTAGTAGAATGCCTTGTACATAATAGATGCTTAATCATGATAACTGAATTAAAGTGGATGAAGTAATAGCTAGATGACAAAGTGATTAGATCCTTGGATTTGAAGTTAGGAAGACCTATTCATATGCACATTCTGCCTCATATTTAACTAGCTGTGTTACTCTAGACAAGTCAACAAAGCTCTCTGTACCTCAATTTAATCATCTATAAAATAAGGGAGCTGGATTCAGTAATCTTTAAAGTCTCTTCTAGTTCTATGCTTTCTGAGTGTAAGACTGGGAACTAGATTCTGAACCATGATGTGAACCATCAGGGTGCAGGTTTACACTATGAGTTCCTGCCTGAAACAGCAGAGGATTGGTTTCTATCTCTAAGCATCTCAACTTTAACGTTAAATTTACTGAATTTATGTCATCTTCAGTGAGGTATGGATCATATTCTTTGGGAGAAAGACATACATTTTCTAGGTACTTTAATTTTCCCTGTTTACATAAAGAACTCTGAGGCTAACAATGGGTTAACTTTGATTAGCCCAAAGAAATTTGTAAGCTAATAATTTCTTTCTTATTTCTCAGTGGACTTCCTCTTCCTGTTAATACTTACCTAAACAATATTCAAACAGATGTGCATATAGTGGTCAGAGGCAGCTTAGAATCACCACAGGTGATATCCCCCTGGGCCTCTGAGCTGGAGGAGTGCTGTGTTCAGTAAGAATTGGAGACTTCCAGCTGGGTCACATTCTTGTTACATTTATAGGAGGAAAAATGCAAAATCAACTTTTTCTCATATTGAAATTTCACCTTGTTTCTTTTTCAAATGACGCTTGGCCCCTCCCATGGATATGATCCCTGTACCTCTTCTCAGATAGCAGACAAGGTAGCCGACAAGAGGCTTCCATCAAAGCAAATGCTACAGCCACTCTAGGGACATATGGCTAAAACAATAAAACATCTACTCTCTCTTCAAAGGACCCAGTAATCAGCTTTCCTCCACTGAACAGGTGTCTAGGATCCCAAATCTCACTAGTGCTTGTAACTTGCCTCTTCTTAGAATTAGAAAAATAAAATGTTTCCCCATTCTTTAAGGAGTGTTCCACTTTTAAAGCATTTTCAAATTAAAGTAAAATTTTTTAAAAAGTTCTCATAGATCATGCTTTAGCGTTTTCTTCTACTATTTTGACTATTGTTATCCTATCTTTTCTAGGCACTCAAAAATATCAGGCATTCAATAATGTGTAAATGGAGATGATGTAGCTTTTAACAAAGAATAAACCATATAGAGATGGCTACCAACCTTGCTTCATTGAGGAAATATGGGTAATGTGAGTGAATGGCAGCTAAAAAGTTATGGGTTGGTAAGAAAAATGCTGATTTGTTTACAATGACTATGGAAAGCACCTGGCTATCCATATTTAGAAAACCTAGCTCATAATTGGTACCTAAATACTTCCTGATTGATTTAGCATTTCAGTCCTCAGTCCAAAAAAAGATTCTGCACAATAAAACATAGCCAAATAAATGCCAGATATTGCATAAATATTTGCATGTTTATAGAGAGAATGATAGCACAAAAGAAGCAACATGAATATTACCCAGTTAGTCAACTCGAATAACCCTACTATGTATCAGTGAAATGATTCTTACTGGTTGCAGCTGCTATTACTACTCATGAGCTGAAGGAGTTCTAAAGTTCTTTGTCATGACTATCTTATGGCACAGGGGTGACGGATGATCATTCTCATAGCTGCTCTCATGCTGCTTTTAGGAACCATACCCATAGCTGCACTAAAGCCAAAGTGATAAGCGTGCTCTCTCTCTCTCTCTCTCTCTCTCTCTCTCTCTCTCTCTCTCTCTCTCTCTCTCTCTCTCTCTCTCTCTCCCTCCACATATATATAGATATAGTGGTAGAGATAGATAGATATATAAATATTCTTTAGTTCCAAGTGACCTGTAAAAATTTTGTAGATGCAGTCTCTCAAATACTGGAAATCCTTTCTCTAATATTGACCCCAACTATGATTTACCTGTAGGCATTGGGGGGGGGGACAAGGCTAAGTCATATGTTCAATTCTATTTACTGATTGTAGTGCCTTGCACAGTTGGTGTTTAATAAATTTTGGTTGAAACAAATTGAATTTATGCCAGTTTTTCCATTATTTTGAAGGCATGAAATAGAGCAAAGTCCTCCATGCCAGTAAGTATGGAATTTAGGATTTCCCCCACACAATCATTTGAGAATGAATTTATATACCCTTCAAAGTCTGACAGAAGTAAGGTCAATATTTAAACTTCACCAAATACTTCTAGTCAGTTTATAAGAAAGAAAAGTATTGGCTTTTGGGAGAGGGGCTAGAATGTGTTTGTTGAAAGTAACCTGGTTGTGGATAGAATTGCTTGGCGTCAGATCGTACTTCTGTCACCATCTATGCATCCCAGGCAGTTCCCTATGATGTTTCTAAGAAGCCATAGAGATTGGGACATGAGGAAATTCCTTGGGACAAACTTCCAATATTCTTATTACACATTCATTTTCATGTATTATTGCTACTTCCATAAAGGTAGATCCAATTTCTTTATTTTTTCTTTCTAAAACTTGTAAAAATAATGTAAAGCTCTTTTCTTTCTTTTTTTTTTAACCCTTAACTTCTGTGTTTTGGCTCCTGGGTGGAAGAGTGGTAAGAGTGGGCAATGGGAGTCAAGTGACTTGCCCAGGGTCACACAGCTGGGAAGTGTCTGAGGCTGGATTTGAACCTAGGGCCTCCCATCTCTAGGCCTGACTCTCAATTCACTGAGCTATCCAGCTGCCACCTGTAAAGCTCTTTGGATAGTGACAATGATGAAATAGTAATAGAGGTTGCCTTCTTTAAATGACTCATGGCATTCCCATTGGTTAAGGAGTGGCTCTAAACAAAGAACTTTGGTTGGAAATCACAAAATACTTAATGTGAGCTGTACTACCTTTGAGACCCATGTTCTTACTCCTGTAGGAATTCCCTCTGTAGGTACATATGGCAACCCATCTATATTTTTTCCCTTTCTTTATCTACTTCTGTCTATAAGTCCCCTACAGAGGAGGGCCCCCTTTGATTCTTTTTATATTTTGTGGATGTTTGTGAATGATAGCACTCAGCCTATCCATCTCCCAATTGCTATGTAATCAGATTATTTCTTTCCCTGGTTGAATTTGCGTTTGATGATGTTTTTTTGTATCATGCCTCATATGTAAACATTGATAATATTTAGCTGCCAACTTATAAACAAAATATACACAGAACCTAAATTGAAACGGTTTCTCTGCCTCGCCAATTCACTTAAATGATCAAGGAAGTTAATTCCTGTCAGCCCATCATTTTGGTATACTTAGAATTTTCATGTGAAGGACTTTAAAAACATTTGTTACAAACTTTTCTATAACTAGGAAAGTGCCAAGTAAGGTTGCTCTGGTGTTATAAACTGAATCACAAAGGAGGTGAAACAACTTGCTTTACACATTTGACAAATAAGTGTGGGTAGAATTGTGAGTCTGCCTTAAGACTGAGATGGGTCTGGTCTCCCATTCAAGGTAGAATCAGTTCTGCCCCTCCCACCCCATCTTTTGCTGCCNTCCTGTTAATACTTACCTAAACAATATTCAAACAGATGTGCATATAGTGGTCAGAGGCAGCTTAGAATCACCACAGGTGATATCCCCCTGGGCCTCTGAGCTGGAGGAGTGCTGTGTTCAGTAAGAATTGGAGACTTCCAGCTGGGTCACATTCTTGTTACATTTATAGGAGGAAAAATGCAAAATCAACTTTTTCTCATATTGAAATTTCACCTTGTTTCTTTTTCAAATGACGCTTGGCCCCTCCCATGGATATGATCCCTGTACCTCTTCTCAGATAGCAGACAAGGTAGCCGACAAGAGGCTTCCATCAAAGCAAATGCTACAGCCACTCTAGGGACATATGGCTAAAACAATAAAACATCTACTCTCTCTTCAAAGGACCCAGTAATCAGCTTTCCTCCACTGAACAGGTGTCTAGGATCCCAAATCTCACTAGTGCTTGTAACTTGCCTCTTCTTAGAATTAGAAAAATAAAATGTTTCCCCATTCTTTAAGGAGTGTTCCACTTTTAAAGCATTTTCAAATTAAAGTAAAATTTTTTAAAAAGTTCTCATAGATCATGCTTTAGCGTTTTCTTCTACTATTTTGACTATTGTTATCCTATCTTTTCTAGGCACTCAAAAATATCAGGCATTCAATAATGTGTAAATGGAGATGATGTAGCTTTTAACAAAGAATAAACCATATAGAGATGGCTACCAACCTTGCTTCATTGAGGAAATATGGGTAATGTGAGTGAATGGCAGCTAAAAAGTTATGGGTTGGTAAGAAAAATGCTGATTTGTTTACAATGACTATGGAAAGCACCTGGCTATCCATATTTAGAAAACCTAGCTCATAATTGGTACCTAAATACTTCCTGATTGATTTAGCATTTCAGTCCTCAGTCCAAAAAAAGATTCTGCACAATAAAACATAGCCAAATAAATGCCAGATATTGCATAAATATTTGCATGTTTATAGAGAGAATGATAGCACAAAAGAAGCAACATGAATATTACCCAGTTAGTCAACTCGAATAACCCTACTATGTATCAGTGAAATGATTCTTACTGGTTGCAGCTGCTATTACTACTCATGAGCTGAAGGAGTTCTAAAGTTCTTTGTCATGACTATCTTATGGCACAGGGGTGACGGATGATCATTCTCATAGCTGCTCTCATGCTGCTTTTAGGAACCATACCCATAGCTGCACTAAAGCCAAAGTGATAAGCGTGCTCTCTCTCTCTCTCTCTCTCTCTCTCTCTCTCTCTCTCTCTCTCTCTCTCTCTCTCTCTCTCTCTCTCTCCCTCCACATATATATAGATATAGTGGTAGAGATAGATAGATATATAAATATTCTTTAGTTCCAAGTGACCTGTAAAAATTTTGTAGATGCAGTCTCTCAAATACTGGAAATCCTTTCTCTAATATTGACCCCAACTATGATTTACCTGTAGGCATTGGGGGGGGGACAAGGCTAAGTCATATGTTCAATTCTATTTACTGATTGTAGTGCCTTGCACAGTTGGTGTTTAATAAATTTTGGTTGAAACAAATTGAATTTATGCCAGTTTTTCCATTATTTTGAAGGCATGAAATAGAGCAAAGTCCTCCATGCCAGTAAGTATGGAATTTAGGATTTCCCCCACACAATCATTTGAGAATGAATTTATATACCCTTCAAAGTCTGACAGAAGTAAGGTCAATATTTAAACTTCACCAAATACTTCTAGTCAGTTTATAAGAAAGAAAAGTATTGGCTTTTGGGAGAGGGGCTAGAATGTGTTTGTTGAAAGTAACCTGGTTGTGGATAGAATTGCTTGGCGTCAGATCGTACTTCTGTCACCATCTATGCATCCCAGGCAGTTCCCTATGATGTTTCTAAGAAGCCATAGAGATTGGGACATGAGGAAATTCCTTGGGACAAACTTCCAATATTCTTATTACACATTCATTTTCATGTATTATTGCTACTTCCATAAAGGTAGATCCAATTTCTTTATTTTTTCTTTCTAAAACTTGTAAAAATAATGTAAAGCTCTTTTTTTTCTTTTTTTTTTAACCCTTAACTTCTGTGTTTTGGCTCCTGGGTGGAAGAGTGGTAAGAGTGGGCAATGGGGGTCAAGTGACTTGCCCAGGGTCACACAGCTGGGAAGTGTCTGAGGCTGGATTTGAACCTAGGGCCTCCCATCTCTAGGCCTGACTCTCAATTCACTGAGCTATCCAGCTGCCACCTGTAAAGCTCTTTGGATAGTGACAATGATGAAATAGTAATAGAGGTTGCCTTCTTTAAATGACTCATGGCATTCCCATTGGTTAAGGAGTGGCTCTAAACAAAGAACTTTGGTTGGAAATCACAAAATACTTAATGTGAGCTGTACTACCTTTGAGACCCATGTTCTTACTCCTGTAGGAATTCCCTCTGTAGGTACATATGGCAACCCATCTATATTTTTTCCCTTTCTTTATCTACTTCTGTCTATAAGTCCCCTACAGAGGAGGGCCCCCTTTGATTCTTTTTATATTTTTGTGGATGTTTGTGAATGATAGCACTCAGCCTATCCATCTCCCAATTGCTATGTAATCAGATTATTTCTTTCCCTGGTTGAATTTGCGTTTGATGATGTTTTTTGTATCATGCCTCATATGTAAACATTGATAATATTTAGCTGCCAACTTATAAACAAAATATACACAGAACCTAAATTGAAACGGTTTCTCTGCCTCGCCAATTCACTTAAATGATCAAGGAAGTTAATTCCTGTCAGCCCATCATTTTGGTATACTTAGAATTTTCATGTGAAGGACTTTAAAAACATTTGTTACAAACTTTTCTATAACTAGGAAAGTGCCAAGTAAGGTTGCTCTGGTGTTATAAACTGAATCACAAAGGAGGTGAAACAACTTGCTTTACACATTTGACAAATAAGTGTGGGTAGAATTGTGAGTCTGCCTTAAGACTGAGATGGGTCTGGTCTCCCATTCAAGGTAGAATCAGTTCTGCCCCTCCCACCCCATCTTTTGCTGCCGCCTTAAAAATCAAAGTTTCACAAGCAATTGAGAAGCTGGAGGAAGTAGCGTGGAAGTGGTCAGCAAAAATTTATTAGATTATTAGATGTGTTTTTGTTGTCATGATTACTTCATATGTACTGGGCATCCGAAAATAGGTCAGTGTTCTCTTAGCTTAAAATGTGTTTCTGATTTGTTGCAATTGAAGGGTAAATATTCTAGAACAAGTGTATGTAACAGGCTTTATAGTCGACAGAACAGAGCCTTGTCAAAGAAAGGGGATGTTGTTTAGTTGGGTTAACACATAAATCTGCAAAAAGAAAGGCTGTAGATGGCATCTATGGTTTGTAAATAAAATGACCTTCCTATATACTGTACTTGAGAATTTCCATTTAACTTCTGTCAAAAATGGTCATCAAAAATAGGTCAATTTGAAAATCTGCTAAGAATATGAGCAAATGTGTGTACCACTGAGGTCTGGATTGCAGCCCTGTGTATTTATACCAACATAACTAACAGGTTCCTCTGCCATTTTTGACTAATGATGTAAGTTGCAGTGAGTTCGCTGATTCATTCATCTTGACAAGTGTTTATCTTATGTAAGTTCTATATTTTAATAAAGGGCACTTTTTCCAGAGCTGTGGAAGGAGGGTTGCCTCAAAATGTGGCTAATTTGTCATTGGATATTGAAAACATTTTAATTATATATTGCCTTTAAAAAGCTGAAATGAAAATCTAAGATAAAGACACTAATATAAAACCCATCTTGCATTTAGCTGTCTACTCTAGCAAAAGTGATTTGTTTTTCCTGCTCCCAATTTTTTTTCCTCTCCACATGATGAAGACAGTATCATAGATTAGGTTTTTCACTTTAACTTTTCATAATGTTTCCAGACTTGACTACTTGGCAAAGACAATTGAGACAGATTTCTTTATTTTCTCCTCTGGCCTAAAACTCAAAACCCCCACTTCCCAAACTGTTACCACCGAAGAGTTTATTAAATGGCTGAAAAAGACAGCTGGTCCCGCCATCTGTTAAAATTTTTCAGGGGCCAAATGAAACAGGTTACACCTTTAGCCATGCCAAGTCTCCCAGTACCCCCTTCCTCTCACAGCCTGTGGAGGGCTAATCTGAATTTCACGCTCTGATTTTGCTCTTGCTAATGTCTGAGTTTCTTATGTGTGATTCTCTGGGTTGCTTATCTTCTCCTTTTTTTTGTGTGTGTGGTGTGACAAAAGAGATCCCCACATTTTTACCAAGCTCTCACTTGCCATCAAATGTTTCTGACTTATAGTTTCCATTGCAACATATACTGTAACTTGTGACTTGGGGAGAGAGAGAGAGAGAGAGAGAGAGAGAGAGAGAGAGAGAGAGAGAGAGAGAGAGAGAGAGAGAGAGAGAGAAACAAATTTCTGACTTTCCAAGCCAGGGGGAAAACCAAAAGCACATTTCTCTTGTTTTGCAACCATTTTTCTATAAATGCTAATGGAGGTAATTCAAATTTTTGAACAAAGGCTTAGCTCCCAACTCACTGCAGGTGTGAAGGGGTTGAAACAAAAGAGATGCTAACCCTAATGGTATTTCTTGTCATTAACAATTCTTTGATGTTCACACTGGAGGATCCCTTTTATCTTTTAGTTTTTCAGCCATCTTTGTTAACATGCAGCGCAATTGAATCTTTCTTTCTTTCTTTCTTTTTTCTTTCTTTCTTTTTTTTTTTTTGCTAGCCTTTAAAGACATCTGCAAAATGTTTATGCTAACTTAGTTTCCATTGCATCTTTTAGTAACACTACGAAGTCGAATGAGATAAAGCTTGTAAGGTTATTATTAAAACATCAGAGTTCCTATCATTAAGCTAGAGAAGAAGATCAATAAAAAAAGAGCACTTAATGTTACTTTAATAAGCACGGGTTTCCTGTAACAGGGCTGCGGATTAACTTCTCTAGAATAGAAGTGGTGTTTACTATGAATGAACCAGCCAGCGAGCTGCAAGGACGAGATGAGTTTGTTGTGCTTTTTTTACTCCACGTGCAGGCAAGATTGCTAAAGTTTGTATTTGGTCGATAATTTCCGGTATTAAATATGCCCTCCTAATAGAATATATTTAAGAACATTTTATTTTAGAGGAGTGGATAGCCCTGCCCTCTCTACCGCCAATCAGACAATGGCAGCCTGCCAGCCACACAGGCTGGAGGTGCAGTTTTTTCCGTCCATCTGTCCTTTCAGAATTTAGAGGGGTAGGAAGATGGTTTGGGGGGCGGTGAGAGGAAGAAGGGGGTAAGAATCGAGAGGTGAGATGACAGGGAGCAGTTCTCCAGCTTCAGAAAAGTTTAGCGCCCTATGATGACAGCAGAATGTAGGGAAGAGTCATCACTACATAATATAGCATCCTAATCTATTCAGTGGGGGAGGGCAGGCAGGCAGCTATCCCTGCAAAGAAATGGCCCATGCTTCCAACTCACACCGCCGAGTTAAGGCAGGTTTCTCTTCCTTCCCTTATTTTGCATTACATGGGGCAAAGTTGAAATGCTTATTTGGGTACCTCTAAATCAAGGATTCTTAGCCTTTTGCGGGGAGGTTATGGGCCCCTCTGAAAGTCCAATGAAGCCTCTAGACCCCTTCTCAGAATGTTTTTCAGTGCCTAAAATGCACAGGCTTACACAGAAACCAGTTATGTTGACAGATATCAATCTATTTAAAAGACAGGTTCACCGACCTTAAGTTAAGAACCCCTTCTCTAAATCAATAAAAGCTCTAGTTTCAGCTGCAGATATGGGATGCAGAGATTTGTTCACTTAACTAGTTAACTGCCCAGCCACCAACAAGTATAGTTATCTTTAGGCAGTTAATATGTTGCTGCCTCCCCTCTCGCCTTTCCTTCAGTAAATTTAAGCAAGTGATAATAGGAGGGTACTATTTGTATCTCACAACTGAAATAGACATGGAAACTCCTACCACTTTATGAGGTTCCACTGAGAAAAATGTTAAATGTCAAGGAGAAGATAGTAAGAAATGATAAAGTACAAATTAATGTTAACAATGGATCGATTTTATGTTTCCTTTTAACAATACTTAACGATTCTTAGCACTTTTAGGGAGACTTTCATCTTCAAAGCACTTTAACAATGTTAGCTAATTAACCATGAGGTAATCAAGTTAGATGATAATACAGCACTAAATTTCTTAGAACTCCAGTTCATACAGTGAAAATAGTGGGTTGGGCAGAACAGTTGTACTTATTTCTGTATAGAAATCAGTGGAAAATTATAAACTCTTGTGGGAAATGGGATAAACAGCACCCAGCTCTGAAAAGTGAATGTTACAAAAAGTATATCCAAATTAGGTGCTAATGAAAAGATCTTGAAGGTGGTGGGAAAACTTTTTTTAAAAACCTCTTTAAATTTGGGAAAGATCGCTGAGGAGACTAAGTGCTTCCTCACCCACTGCTTTTATCATCAAATCTTAGAGGTAAGGTCCTAGGAAAATGCCAGCACACTAAATTGTTTTTGTTAGAAAAATATACATTTAAATCTTTTTCTGTGAATTTTCAGCCTTCCTCAAGAAGGGAAACATTCAAATATCCGTATCTTTTTTGAACTAGAGGCTTGAGGAATTAGAGATTCCTTCAATTTCTGAATTCAGAGATTTAGTCTTCTGTGATAGAGGAATTGGTTTTATAATTATATGATATTGTTATAAATGCAAATTATTTTTCTTTAACTGACCTCAATTTGCCTTTCACTATTTCTTAGTTTTATGTACAAATTATACTAAAATATATGTATTTTGGAAAACCTCCTAGAATGAAAAATTTTCATAAATCAGACTCCAGTGGATCTGTGAGTTCACTCATGTAGGTATTTTCTCTCTGATACAAATCATAGCTCTATGCCTGTCCACCTTGTGCAAGAATTCTTGTCCATGTCTTTCTATAAATATACTATCAGGGACCATCACACCTGCTGGAGATCTTGTTTCTTTGACATTACATGGATACTAGTGGAGGTAGGTTGTTTGATGGTCATCTTTCATTCACTATGTGACTACCCATTGTTTTATTTTTGTGTTGTTTTTTATTTCTGATTATGTTTCTATCATAAATTGTTTATACTTCTTCAGCCATTGTCAAGGTAGAGGGGCGACTCATGTGGAGAAGAGGGCTCACCATACCCATCATCACTAATCAATTGCCAGGAAGGTAAGCCCCAAACCCCTGGAAATAGCAGTGCCTCCTGGCCTTCTTTCTGGCACGGGCATCCTTTTAGCTATTGCCCAAGGAAGCAAGGTTTGTGGAGAAGTGACCAAGCAATTGCTTCTTCAGGTGTTTTATCCCCTGCCTCCTTAGCAACCACAGCTACTAAATATCTGGAAAAGAAAGTTCTTACCACTAAGTCCTTGGCTCTGTCAAATAAGTCAGAGTCTGAAAAGGGTGAGTTTTTTTCCATTGGAAATGAGATTAAAAGAAGATGTACTACCATCTGCTTTGCCACTGCACCCTAAGGATTATGGAGACTCTCTATCCACCTAGCATCTAAAACCACCCAGATATGTTTTCTCCCAAGAGAGGATGTGAACTCCTTGAGAGCAAGGACTGTTTCGATTTTTTATTTGTATAACTAGTGCTTGGAACACAGTGCTTAATAAATTCTTTTTTTTCATTCATAATTCTTCAATATGTTGCAGCCTGTTCACAATACAATTTTTCCTTGTCCTTCAGGTGATTCTCAGCTTCATTTTTTAGAAAATGCTAATTTTTACATGATTTTTTCTTCCTCTCTCTCATTTTCTCTCTCTCTCTCTCTCTCTCTCTCTCTCTCTCTCTCTCTCTCTCTCTCTCTCCCTCCCCCCCCCATTAATATGAAGTATTGGTTTCAAAGGAGAAGAATGCTAAGTGGTAGGCAATTGGGGTTAAGTGATTTGCCCAGGGTCACATAGCTAGGAAGGGTCTGAGGCCAGATTTGAACTCAGGAACTCTTCTGGCTTTCTTTCCACTAAGCCACCCATATGCCTTGAGACTGTTTTTCCATAGTTTGTAGCCATGAAATATCACTGGAAGAATATTAGCATTAAGAACACGGACCTCTGTTTCAGGGAGAAACTTGGGATCATTAAAGGAAAGTACATTTTCCCAATGACAATCTAGTCCACTTTTCACCTCTTTTTAAATTCTGGGACCAGCTTTCTGTCCACTAACAGTGTCTGTTCAAGAGATATGTCAGTGACAGATAAGCTCTATGGGTTATCCAAGTAACTGCATATCATATTCTGAACAATAGTTAAATGTCACTAATAGCCAGTCAGTTGATGAGCAATTGTTAAGTGCCTATTACATTCCAAGTTCTGTATAATGCTATAGAAATACGATGAAAGAGAAATACAAGCCTTGCTCAGTGCTCAGCAACAATGCCTGACCCATAGACATAGTAGATACTTAAATACTACTTGATTGATTGCCTTCAAGGAGCTCACATTCTAATGGAGGAAACAACCTGTAAACAAATAGGAATATATATATATA
>NC_058132.1:252281678-252292902 GCF_016433145.1 Gracilinanus agilis
TGTACTACCATCTGCTTTGCCACTGCACCCTAAGGATTATGGAGACTCTCTATCCACCTAGCATCTAAAACCACCCAGATATGTTTTCTCCCAAGAGAGGATGTGAACTCCTTGAGAGCAAGGACTGTTTCGATTTTTTATTTGTATAACTAGTGCTTGGAACACAGTGCTTAATAAATTCTTTTTTTTCATTCATAATTCCTCAATATGTTGCAGCCTGTTCACAATACAATTTTTCCTTGTCCTTCAGGTGATTCTCAGCTTCATTTTTTAGAAAATGCTAATTTTTACATGATTTTTTCTTCCTCTCTCTCATTTTCTCTCTCTCTCTCTCTCTCTCTCTCTCTCTCTCTCTCTCTCTCTCTCTCTCTCTCTCTCTCTCTCTCTCTCTCTCTCTCCCTTCCCCCCCTCCATTAATATGAAGTATTGGTTTCAAAGGAGAAGAATGCTAAGTGGTAGGCAATTGGGGTTAAGTGATTTGCCCAGGGTCACATAGCTAGGAAGGGTCTGAGGCCAGATTTGAACTCAGGAACTCTTCTGGCTTTCTTTCCACTAAGCCACCCATATGCCTTGAGACTGTTTTTCCATAGTTTGTAGCCATGAAATATCACTGGAAGAATATTAGCATTAAGAACACGGACCTCTGTTTCAGGGAGAAACTTGGGATCATTAAAGGAAAGTACATTTTCCCAATGACAATCTAGTCCACTTTTCACCTCTTTTTAAATTCTGGGACCAGCTTTCTGTCCACTAACAGTGTCTGTTCAAGAGATATGTCAGTGACAGATAAGCTCTATGGGTTATCCAAGTAACTGCATATCATATTCTGAACAATAGTTAAATGTCACTAATAGCCAGTCAGTTGATGAGCAATTGTTAAGTGCCTATTACATTCCAAGTTCTGTATAATGCTATAGAAATACGATGAAAGAGAAATACAAGCCTTGCTCAGTGCTCAGCAACAATGCCTGACCCATAGACATAGTAGATACTTAAATACTACTTGATTGATTGCCTTCAAGGAGCTCACATTCTAATGGAGGAAACAACCTGTAAACAAATAGGAATATATATATATATATATATATATATACAACATATATGCATCCATGTCTTTTTTCTCTAACCATACATATACATATATATATATATATATATATATATATATATATATATATATATAGACACACACACACACACACACACACACACACACACACACACAGAAGGAAGGTACTAGAAACTGGAGGAAATGGGAAAGACCTTCTGTCAAAGGTGGCATTTGCACTGAATCATGAAGGAAGCCAGGGATTCTAAAATACTTGGAGGAGGAGGGAGAGCATTCCAGGCATGTAGGGCGGAGACAGAATGCTGCATATGAAGCTCAACAAGAAGTCCAGTATAACTGGATCATAGAGGAGAGTAATGTGTCAGCAGGCTTAAAGGTGAGAAGAAACCAGGCTGTTAAAGAGATTTAAATGCCAAAGGACTTTATATTTAATCCTAGAGGAACTGCTGGTGTAGGGAGATGATATGAGCAGACTAATGATTTAGGAGAAGGCAATGGATGTATTCCTGCCCAGTATGTTCGTCTGTAAGAAAGGAGGGAGAAAAGGTTAGGATTAAGATTAGGTAGGACAGAGGGAAGGCCAGTTTGATTTTATGAAACATTTGAACTACAGGATATTTCAAATAAATAATATTTTATTGCTTTTATAACTAAAATAAAATTACAAGCTAAAATGAAAATGGAGAATAAAAGTTAAATGAGATTAGCTAATGAAAAAAGTATAATTTACATTAGAATTAAATTATAGAAATGATCTCATCCTTTATCCTATAAGAATTATTTGATGGATTCATAAATTAAAGGAACTTTGAGGTGCCCTTTATTTCTTGAGCCTTTGATTTGAAAAAGATCCTGATTTTTGAAGGAATTTTAATGAGGCTGGACCTGAAATTTCATTGGTATTAAGGAACACCTGGTAAGGAAATTCTAGTTATCCATGTAGATTGTGAACTTTTTCTCAATTTACAGTCTTAAAGAGTTGTTTGAGAAATTGAGCCATAAAGTAATTTGCCCTGGGGCAGAGAGGGAAGGGGAGGGGCACGACTTCAACTAAGGTCTTACTGACTTGAAACCCAGCCTTGAAATATTATGTCATATAGTCTTTCTCACTCATTAGCATGGCTTTGGAAATTTGTTTTTATTCAGTGAAAATCACATAGATCTTATCTAAGTTATTGCAAATTCTAAATGAGAGGAGCTCAAATTAATAATCTTTTACTATATCTACTTTGCCCTGTAGTTTTAAGAGTTTTTGGATTTGTCTATAGAACCCAATAGAACTCGTCTATAGAAGTGATACCAAAACATCTGGATCAGAAGAGAAAAACTTGGCCTGGATTCTCAGTTCACTCAACGTCAGTCATGCTGTTATTTGGCAATATCAGGACGAATGGTGTAGTGTAGGCTAAACATCCCAGTGAATGATTTCACTATTCATCCAGATGTTTTGAAGTCAAGAAGATCCAGCATTGGTCTGGACAGCTGAAGACTAGTAAAAGATCACTAAATAGAAGGCTGTAGCTGAATCAATTACTGTCTAGGATATACTGAATCTGGTTTCTATAAATGTACTAGTGACGTGCTGGTCTCCTCAGTGAACCAGTGACTGTTGACAGATTACATATAAACTATACTGTTATGGGAGAATTTTCAATCCACCTCTTCTCTAACCCCTCCCTCCCGTCCCCTAACCCCCTCCCAAAATGAATTACACACTTAACTTGCCATGACATAACTTGATCAACTGGAGCTTACAATGTGCTGGTCAGAGTGAAGTGTTTCTATTATAAATTATTTCCTCCCCTCCTCAATGTTTTTATCCCTAAAGGATCCCCTGGTACTCTGACTTTTTCAAACTGCAGTCGTATAATCATGCATTGCCCTCAAACCTTCCTGCTTCATTGCTCTAACAATTGTCTTCTTTCCTACTGGTTAGACAATCCTCAGAATGGTACATTCACTTTGTTTTCCTTGAAAAAGACCTTTACATATAGCAAAAGGTCTCCATACTTGCCAAAGGAGGGGAAAAATGATTTTCTGCAACAGCTCTATAATTGAAAGGTTTTTATTCAGCTAATTAAATATGGTTCTCATTGTATTCAAAATTAAATTTTTTATAGATTATATAATTTCAGACCTGAAAAGGACTTTAGAAATTCTCTAGTCGAGTAAGGGAGGAGGACAGAGGGAAGCATTGCTAAATGGTAAGGAATCATGTAATCTGGTTTTGAATACAAGTTTAGTTAATTTACAAGCTGGGTGAGTTTGGACAAATCATTTAACTTTGGGCTGCCCATTTTCCTGATTAAAAGGTAGCTTTGTATCATGGTAGGTACAATGGCAATCTTAGAGCTAGGAAGGCCTGAGTTCAAATCCAGCCTCAGATACTTAATAGCTGTATGATGTAGAACAAGTCATTTGACCTGTTTGCCTCAATTTCTACAACCTTAATAGGGATACCTCTACTTCTCAGAGTTGTAAGGATCAAATACATCAAATACATCAAAATGTATAAGTAAATAATAATATTTCAGAATAAATAATCAAAACAATAAGAATAAATAATATGATATTTGCTTAGCACAGTGTCTTCCACATAGCAGGCACTAGATAAATCATTATTCCTTTTGCATCCCTCCTAAATTTGTAAAATGATGGAGTTGGATAAGATCACTGCTTCATTTCTATCCAGCTCTGATTCTATGATCAGTCAATTAGTCAGTCAATATACATTTTTTAAAAAATCCCTTTCCTTCTATCTTAGAATTGATACTAACTTTCAGTTCTAAGGCAGGAGAGTGGTAAGGACCAAGCAATGGGGGTTAAGTGACTTGCCCAGGGTCACACAGCTAGGGAGTGTCTGAATCCAGATTTGAACCCAGGTCTTCCTGTTTCCAGATGTGTCTCTCTATCCATTGAGTTACCTAGCTGCCCTTAGTAAATATTTATTAAGAACTTATTATGCAATCAGGAACTGGGCTAAGGACCAAGGATAGAAAGAAAGGTAAAATACACATGACTTTGAGGAGTTCACAATCTAGTAAGAGAGATGATCGCTTGTATAAAGAAGATATATTTAGATTAGTTTGGAGAGAATCAACAGAGGGAAGCCACTAGCATTAAGGGGGTGGTCAGGAATGGCTTCTTATAGAACGTGGAATTTTAGATGGGACTTGAAGAAAGCCAGGGAAGGCAGGAAGCATTGATGATGAAGAGAAGAATTCCAGACCTTGTGATTTGAAAGTCCTGAGATTTCCTTGTTATATAGATGTGGAAACTGAGGCACAGAGAGATTATGTGGCAATCAAACATAGGCTAAAAGGGTTTGTTTCTTTATTAAAGTTTATTTCTTGAGGATAAGAGAATGATCAAAGGAGGTCTAAAACTGCTACTTGAGGGTAAACAGACCAATGGTAAAGTCTTGAAAATCTTGAATTATTTTTTCCTTCTATTTTCTCCTCCAAGGGTAATGAATTATCTTAATATTACAAAAGAGAGAACCAAACTGGTAGCAGAGAATGGAAACTCAAGGAAATTGAGATGGTCACGCATCAAGCTGGGTGAACTACATTCTGCAACGTGGGAAGAATTGGCAGATGTGATTTCTGAGCCATTCACTGTCCATGAAATTTTAAAGAATTTGGAGGGGGACAACAAAGTGGCTCAATGGTTTGAAAGCCAGACCTGGAGATGGAAGGTCTTGGGTTCAAATTTGGCCTCAGACACTTCCAAGCTATAGGACCCTGGACAAATCACTTACCTTCCATTGCCTGGCCCTTTCTCTTCTGCCGTGGAACCAATATACAATGTTGATTCCAATATAGAAGGTAAGGGTTTTTTAAAAAAAAGAATTTGCTTGACCCATACCTATAATCTCTGCTACTAATGGAGACCGAAGCTGATAGATTGCTTAAGCAAAGGAATTCTGAATTTCATTATGGCTGAAGTCAGTCAGGTATCCAGTGGCAGCTTGGTGGTGCAGTGGAAAGAGCGCTGGCCTTGGAATTAGGAAGACTCATCTTCCCAAGTTCATATTTGGCCTCTGACCCTTATTAGCTATGTGACTCTGGGTAACTCACTTAAGCTCATTTGCTTCAGTTTCCTTATTTGTAAAATGAGCTGGAGAAAGAAATGACAAACCACTTCAGTATCTTTGCCAAGAAAATTCCAAATGGAGTCATGGAGAGTTGGATGCAACTAAACAACAACAATCAGCTATGCACATTAAGGCACCTAAGATTAAGACAGTCCTGATTACCAAGGAAATGACTACAAAAGGAAGTGGGTTGGACATGAAACAAGATGGAAGAATAGCTGGAAGATAGTTTGAGCTCTGCACTGGTACATGAAATGTAAAATACGAATAAATAAAAGTAAGAGGAAGGCTTCCTGCATATTGGCTAGCTCCTCTGAATGGACAATGTGGAATTTAGAACATTTTTTCACATGATTCTTGATAGCTTTAATTTCTTCATCTGAAAAATGTCTATTCATATCCTTCAACCATCTGTCGATTGGGGAATGACTTGCATTCTTATAAATTTGACTTAGTTCTTTATATATTTGAAAATTGAAATCTTTATCAGAGAAATCTGTTATAAATTTTTTTCCAGTTTGTTCTTTCCCTTCTAATCTTGGTTGCATTGGTTCTGTTTGTACAAAACCTTTTAAATTTAATATAATCAAAATTATTCATTTTATATCTTGTAACGTTCTCTATCTCGTTGGGTCATAATTTTTCCTTCTCCATAGATCTGACAGGCAAACTATTCTATGTTCTTCTAATTTACTTATAATATCACCTTTTATGTCTATATCATATACCCATTTTGACCTTATCTTAGTAGAGGGTGTGAGATATTGATTTATACCTCATTTTTGCCATATTATTTTCCAATTTTTCCAGCAGCTTTGTCAAATAGTGAGTTCTTATCCCCAAAGTTGGGATCTTTGTGTTTATCAAATGCTAGATTGTTGAAGTCATTTACCCCTAATCTATTCTTCCATTGATTCCCCTTCTATTGGGAAAACAAGAATCACACAAGATGACAAGATGTGGATATATAGTGGTTTGCACAAAGGCAACCAGAACACTGGATCAAGCATCAGGAAGACTTAGCACATCTAAAATTCTGGGGACTTTAGGTGGTTCAGTGGGAAAAGCACCAGACCAAGAGTCAAGAGGACCTGAATTCACTGGTCTCTGATACTTTCTAGCTATGACCCTGAGCAAATCACTTCACCTCCATTGCCTAGACCTTGTTCATCTGTCTCAGAGTTGTTTCAGAAAGAGTTTAAAAACAGCCCTAAAGTATCTTGTAAACCTTAAAGTGCTCCATAAGTACTAAAAAATATAAACTACTTTATGATAATAATAATTATACCTGGTACTTTGCAAATATTATCTCATCTTGTACTCCCAACAACCCTGGGTAGATGCTTTTATTTGCCTCATTTTACAGATAAGGAAACTGAGGCACAAAGTGATTAAATGACTTGGCCAGAATCACACAGCTAGTAAAGATCTGTGTTATATTCGAACTCAGCTTCTTCTGATTCCAGGTGCGTTGTTCTATATACCACACCACTTAGGCTACATTTAGGGAGCTATAGTGTCTGTATTGAGGGAAGTAATAGCTTTAAAATTCTCTGCCCTGGTCACACTGAATTTAGGTAGGGCATGATGTTTAACCCTGGTTACCACATTTGAGGAATGACATAGACCAGCTAGAATAGCACATCCGTAAGAGAGTAATCGGTATGCTAAAAGAATTAGAAAACTCAGAAGTGTGCTCCAGCTAGCTCATACAGGTTCCTGAAAGCCAATTGTGAAATTTTCAGTGTAAGAATTTACATTTGGGGAATTAGCAGACACTACACATTGATTTATTTTGATTGTCTTCACTTAAGAAAGTGATAGAAAAAATTTGATAATGCAGATTAAACTTAAAAGTGTGTCACGGGCACTTTCCTCATCAGAGAGTCTGTTTTTAAACACTTATCTCTGATGAACATGCCATACATGGAACTGGAGTTATCAGATCTGGAGAAGAAAAGATGTAGGGGGTGGGTATCATAGTTGTTTTCTGGTATCCCAAAGGTTGCCATACAAACAATGGATAAGTTGTGTTCTGCTTGGCCCCAGAGGGCAGAACTACCAGGTACATATGGTAGTTGCAGAGAAGTAAAATTCAGCTTGAGAAAAGAGAAATTTCCTAACAATTAGTCAGTTAGGAAACATTTATGGGGCATCTAGGTAGCACAGTGGAAAGTGTGCCAGGCCTGGAGTTGAGAGCATCTGGGTTCAAATTTGACCTCAGATACTTCCTAGCTATGTGACCCTAGGCAAGTCACTTAACCATAGTTGCCTAGCCCTTACCATTAATGGAAAAAACCCCCAAACAATCATTTATTAAGTGCCTGCTATATGTATGCATTGTGCATATATGTATAATATATATATCTATAATATAACATATATATGGGAATACATGAAAAAAGAAAGATAGTCTCTGCCCTCCAGTTTGCGGTCTACTGTGGGAAAGACAACATACAAAAGGAAGCTAAAAAGGTGTGTGTGTGTGTGTGTGTGTGTGTGTGTGTGTGTGTGTGTGTGTGTGTGTAAAGTACTCAACCCAAGGGCAAGATGGAGGAATCACAGAAGTACAGCCAAGTAAGTATAGCCAAGAGGGAAGTGGGGAAGTGTTCAGCGGGAGCAGAGAAGAATAACCAAGAAGGAGAGGAATTGAAGACACCTTGAGTTGAGTCAGCTGAACAAAACCCCCTCCTAAGTTCCCCATCACTATCCACCTGCCCAGCATCAAAACTCTCATGAGCCAAATGTGCCTTCTTGCTGCACATTTTCCACCAAAAATGTAATAGACATCTTGCTTCCTGATCTGAAGCATTTGTAGATATTTTATGGCTGCCCCTTATTCTTAGGCTCAATTATCAAGAAAAATGATCAAATCTAGCCTCAAACACTTCCTAGCTGTGTGACTATGGGCAAGTCATTTAGCCCCCCCCCCCCCCCCCCCTCCCTAGCAACTATCACTCTTCTGAAGCCTTGGAACTGGTGTATTGATTATAAATGGAAGGTAAGGGTTAAAAAAGCAAAATGATCAGATTTCTAAATATTTTACCAGAGAATACCCAAGTCAGATAGAGAGAAAACAGGAGGGTTGTGGGGAGGAGGTTGGCTGTCCACCAGATCCCAAATTTCTTCTCTTCCCTTGGTGCTTCTCTGTAGGTCTTATCCTCTTGCTGGAAAGCCACCAACACTCAGGATCCCAGGGAAATCAGGATGCAAGGTCTGAGATCTCCCAGGGCTGGCAACAGTTTTTGCCCACCACTAATGGAGTCTCTCTGGGCACAAGCAACTTCCTGCTCCTTCATTCCATCTTGGAATGCTCCAGCCTCCCTGCTAGGTTCACCCTAATACTTAATTACTAACTAATCTTCCTCACAACAGTTCTCTTTAGGTTGGTATTCACCATATGCTTGTAAGGAGCTGCTGATATGAGGCAGCACTAGATAAGGTGTAAACAGAGTGCAACATTGTATTATTGATAATAGCTAAGTCTATCACAGATGATCATTCCACAATATTGCTGTTACTATATACAATGTTCTCTTGGTTCTGTTTATTTCATTCTGAATCAACCCATGAAGGTCTTTTCAACTTTTTCTGACATCATCCTATTCATCATTCCTTACAGCACAATAGTATCCCACCAGCATCCTATGCCACAATTTGTTCAGCCATTCCCTAATTGATGGCATCTTCAGCATTCTTAAAAAAGGTTGGTGCCCTATTGTGATCTGACCCTTCTCTAAAGCCTATTGACTTCAACTGTCAATTAAGTAAAAAAACCATCTTGGAGCAGCTCTAATATTGTCTAATTCCGCCCCGACCCCATGTTTAGCTATTGTATGCCTCTATCTATTGGCAACTAGATGGTGCCATAATGCATAGAAAGCTGGACCAGGAGTGAGAAAGATCTGAGTTCAAATCCAACTTCAGACACTTCCTAGTTGTGTAATCCAGGGCAAATCTCTTAGCCCTATTTGTCTCAGTTTTTTCAACTGTAAAATGAGCTGGAGAAGGAAATAACAAACTACTCCAGTGTCTTTGCCAAGAAAACCCCAAATGGGGTCACAAACTGTTGGACATTACTGAAAACAACTGACCAGCAATAAAATGCCTTTACCTAAGCTTCCTGAGGGCAGGGCATTATGGGCAGAGCATCCCAGGTGATGGCCCCCCAAACGTCTTGTTGCACAGAGCATTTAGTGAGTGCTCAATAAACACCTGGACTTATAAAACAATTTTGTGGATGACTTCTGTTTTTATATCACATTCATTTCTAGGATATATCTTAGATCTTGTTTTAGTGCTTTAAAACTTTATATTATTATAGTCGTTCTGAATATTGTTCTCCTGTCTCTGTTTACTTCATTCTTCATAAGTCTAGAGAAGTCTTTCCATGTTACTATGAATTACTGAAATTTGTTCTTTCTTATGGTGCAAAACTTTCACTAATTTCATATGCATTATAGCACAGTTTGTTCAGCTATAGAGCACCAAAACCAAATGCGCCCCAGTGCCAAGTAAAAATGACATTAAAAAAATTAGGCACTGTTTTAGGTTATCTGTGTTAGGGTTCCCCATCATTATCATGAAGAATTATTTTCAAACATCCCTAGTACTCTTCCTGCCCATATGCAAAGCTGTTTTCATTTTTCAATAACAGAAAGGGGAAGTTATTCAACTGGCATTTAGGGGTGCCACTTACCAGTTATCAACCTGGGCAAGTAGCATCACCTTTATGGTCATTGACTTCCTCATTTACAAAATGGAATAAATGATCTTCAGTTCCAACTTCAATAAGTTATAACATCCTTTAAGATTTCACATTTTGCATATTTTTAAGCTTTTCATAATATGCTCATGTACCCATATATAATTTTTCTCTTAGATATGGCATAAATAATATAATTATCTTACACTATTCCTTTAGGATACTTGAAAACCTTTTGGGTTTTGATTTTTTAGGCTTTGCTTCTGTTATCATTTACTAACAGGTATGTTCTCCTAAGTTTATTCATGCAGTTTCCACCTTTGTTTTTCCCAATTTTTCTCTCACCTCTGAATTTTTAAAAACTGCTAGTGAATAATTGACATTTCTTTTCCACTAACTGGTTGCTTTCATTGGAGAGCAACTTTGTTTCCACAAAATGTCTAATATCAAATATTCATGTAAGGATGGGATGGGGAGCAAGATGCAAGAGGTAGAGAATGTTACATAGAAAATATTTCACAAATATTCTGAATTATCCATTACTTTCCCCTTTTTACCTCTGTCCACCTCTCCCTACTCCCATATTTTGATATAAGCCAAATCTTGTTCTCCTGAAGCTAACTAACATTTTTCTTTCAATGGCTCTTGAGCACCTACCTTTGCAAGTTTACTTCAAATAACCTCACTATCCATTTCTACTCTCTTCATTTCAAAGTGCCTGGAAACTTTCCTGCTTTGGAATAATAGCTTGGATGCCACCCATTGTCCTAAATAGATGAAACTATTGTTCTAGCAGCATCTCCCAAACCTAGGGTTTTCCTCCCCTCATTTCTGTTTTTGCAGCATTTCTCTTTATTTGTACAAAACATCATTCCTTCTCCTTCCTCTCTTACTTAGTTTAGATTACTCCTTATCATCACATTGCATTTATAAACTTCTCAAATTACAAAGTGCTTTAGCACTGGAAAACACAATTATTAACTCTGCTATGTACATGGCATTATGCTAGACAGAGATTAATTTGAAGTAGATTTGTCCCTGCCTCCTAGGAACATTTACCCTGAAGGAAATAACATTGTCATGACTCACAGAATAGGAAACTCAATCAAACACAGAATTGAAAGAAAAATAACAATTTTTTGTTTTCCTATTCCTTCTTTCCATTCATGTTCTCATGATATTATTCTCTCTTGGTTCTTCTATCTGTCTGACTGCTCCTTCTCAATTTTCTTTCCTGTATCATCATTTATATCATGACCCCTAACTGAAAGTATATCCAAGGCTGTCTTGGCCCCCTTTTCTTCTCTCTCTCTCTCTCTCTCTCTCTCTCTCTCTCTCTCTCTCTCTCTCTCTC
>NC_058132.1:252295660-252375650 GCF_016433145.1 Gracilinanus agilis
CCTTTTCTTCTCTCTCTCTCTCTCTCTCTCTCTCTCTCTCTCTCTCTCTCTCTCTCTCTCTCTCTCTCTCTCTCTCTCTCTCTTCTTTCACTTCAGCTCCCAAGGACCTAATTACCATCTCCAAGCAGAAGACTCTCAGACCTATGTATCCAACCCTAGTCCCTCATGCACATCAGACCTGTATCTCTAACTGTCCATTGGATATTTTCAACTAGATGTCCTATAGACTCAACATATTCAATTCAGAACTTATCTTTCCCTGGCCAAATTCATCCCTCTTTGAAACATTACTATTTCTGTGGAAAGCATCACTACCCTTCCAGTCGCCAGACTTTGCTACTGTTGCATCATCCTCAATTCCTCACTCTCACCATCTAAGATATGTTCGACAAGTCTTGGCATTCCTACTTCCACAAATCTCTCAGACAAGTCCCTATAGTTCCCTGATACCTTGACAATAAAATATATACTCTATTTCACATTTGAAGTCCTTTGAAACTTAGATCCAATATATCTTTCCAGATATTATCTCTTATTTCCTTCATGTACACTACAGTCCAGCTAAAATGCTCTTCCTCAATATATACATCTCCCATCTGGCCTTTGCATTGGTCATGCTCACATACCTAGAATGCACTTCTCCCCTGCCCTGTGCATCTTATTCTTTTTTTCAAAGCTTAGCTCAAACACCATCATTTATATGAACGTTTTCCTGATGGGAAAAATCCCAATTGCTAGTAAATACCCCCCTGAATTATCTTCCACTTTATATTTCATCTGTGTCTAAATATGTATGTGTCCCCTTAGCTAGAATGGTCTCTACTAAGAAGGATACTTCAGTAATTAAATTAGTAAATCTTTAGATAAACAGGCAGTTAGACAGATACAGATATATATTAGCACATTTATTGATGCGCTAAGTGCTATGGATAAGACAAAAATGCCACTGATCCTGCCCTTTCATTCTAGGAAATAGCTGGCTCCTAGAACATGGCATTATCCTTGTTTTTGTACTACCCCTTTGATTACTTCTCCTTTACCTCTTCTTAACTTCAAAACTAAAAATATAATTGTTCCTCAAGAGTTATTCTTTATCTTTCTGCTCAGTATTCATTCTATTGTTGATCTTATTCAGTCTAATTACCTTCAATTATTATCTTGTATAGTTGTCTCCCATATTTAGCTCTGGTCTTTCTTTTTGTATTAATCTCACATCTTCAACTTTCTAATGGACTTGCATTTCCTACCTTCACCTCTGATTAAGTATGTTTAATAAAGACCTTTTTTTTTCTGAGAATTATTTCCTTTCTAATATCCCTATTTCTGTTTGTGATACCACTATTCCTCCTTCCCTCCTTTCCTTCCTTCCTTCCTTCCTTCTCTCTCTATTTCTTTGTTCCTCCCTTCCTCCCCTTCCCCACCCCCATTTTGAATCAATCAAGCTAAAATCTTCATCCATTTGGGTACCACATTTCCCTCTCTCTCATTTTCTGTATCATGAGTCTTACCAATTTTTCTTATGATTATCTATTTCTCTTTCTTTACTCCCACTCTCACTAACCTTATTTCGATCCATATCATCATCATATACCTGTAGTATTTCAGTAGCTGCCTAACTGGTCTCCTTGCCTAAAATCTCTCTGCTCCCCATTCCTCCCTGCACAGTGTTGACAGTTTATATTAAAATACTACTTTACTCATATTGTTATTTTAATCAATGACCTTTAATGTTTCCCCATTTCATATGCTATATTATTAAAATTTGTTAACCTGAATTCAAGATCTTTCACAATCTGGCTCTGGTCTATTATTTCTCTCCCTAGCTGTTGTCATAGGGCAACATCTTCCTCATACAAAGTAGGCTAGTTTTTCCTTGAAAAGTAATGAAACCATCCTCAAAGCTCAAGTAGTACAAGAAGACTGACGCTCTAATTGGTGACATAGCTTCTTGGCCACATAGTACAAAAGAACAAGGTAAGAGGAATATGATACAATACTCATTAGGCTTGATCCATGCTTCTGATGGGTGCACCATCCAAATGCAGAGGTATGTAAGCTGTGCCCAGCTGAAATCAATGTGCCCTGCTGCTGAATCTCCCCCACCTCCAGCAATAGTTAAACTTCTATTTTTTGCTAATTGTTAGATTGAGTATTTCATCTGGCACCAATCCTGAACCTAGACCACCAGAATGGCCCAAGTCAGTACTGGCCCAAAGCCTTAGCCTACTCACCAAATGATCTTTTCCCTTCAGGAACTTTTTTGTATGCTGCTTATGGTCTCTGTTTTTCTATCTTTCTAGGAAAAAGGCAAAATGCCTTTGTTAAATGCTTACTATGCCACTGGACATTGTATTAAATTCTGAGGGTACAAATGAAAACAAAAAAGAAAAAGTCCTTGCCCCCAAAGAGCTTTCATGCTAATATGGAAAGATAACACACCAAAGAGAGCTGAAAAGCTTGAAGTAGATGAGGGGAGAAGATACTTTCATCTGGATTTTGGTAATCTTGAAGTCTAGAAAGTCAGCATATTTGGGAGGGGACAGAAGGTTGGGGGAGTAATAATCTCCACACAACAGAGGCATCAGAAAAATTCACTAAAGGGAGAAGACCAGCATGGCAGAGGAAAGTTCCAGGATGAAGAGACCACAGTTATTGAGACAGGATCCCTAGGTGAGACTGCAATTGAGACACTGTAGTTTGGAACCTCATTTATTTAGCAGATGAGTTTTTTTTCCTTCTATGAAAATCATCATCTACGATGATAATCATCTAATCATGGAATGTGTGTGGCAGTCCTAATTTCAGAATATAAAATCCTGACTGAGAGAATTAGCCCAGCAAGTCAGGAGGATTGTGGAAAGAATACTGGCTCTAGAGTTTGAAGAACTTGATTCATATCTCTGACACTTACTACCTGTGTTATTTTGGCCAAATCACTTAATTTCTTTGAGTTACGGTTTCACAAACCATAAAACAAGAAGAGTTAGAGTAGATGACCTCTGAGGTCTCTTCCAGCTTTTGATTAATTAACCTAATGACTATTTAAGGGTGTAGAGTTGAAGCTGGAAGGGACCTTGAAAGGATCTCTGATTCCGCTCTCCATATCTCTTGCTCTGGTCCTCCATAATCTCTCCCCTACTCTTATCAGTTTGTTGTTGTTGTCCTTTGTACTCAGAGAGGACCAAAGTGACATGACTATGTTGGGGTCAATGTACAGTATGTCTGAGTGTGGCTGATCTGTCCAATTCAAGCTTGGAAGGCTCTACCAAAGGTCAGGAACAAATAGTCTGTATGAACTTTTGGGATTGGAGATGTCTCTAAATTTGTGTAGCTCACATTTCTTTTGAGCTACTGCAATTCTGTTTTGCTCATAGAGCACAATACTTTCTTTGATTTGGGCATGCCACTCAAGAAGGTCCTGTGTCGATGTACCCCATATCTCACAACAGATACCAAAGTTCTTCATAGACGTTGAGAGTATCTGTTTACCACTCCTTCTGACCTCCATGTGAGCACTTGCCTTGTGTGAGTTTTCCATAAAATAGTCTCCTAGGATGATTTGGCTTGACATTCAAACAATGTGGCCAGCCCACTGGAATTGCTCTCTTTGCAGCAGATCCTGGATGTCTCAAAGTTCAACTCAAGAAAAGACCTCAGAGTCTGGTACCTTATCTTATCAAGTGATCTTCAGAATCTTCCTAAGACAATTTAAGTGGAAGTGATTCCAGTTTCTTGGCATGGCACTGGTAGACAGCCCAGGTTTTACAGTTGTACAACAAGGTCAGCACAGTGTCTTTACACACCTTCAGTTTAGTAGGTAGCCTAATATCACTTCTTTCCCACACTTTCCTATGGAGCCTCCTAGACACCGAGATAGTTCTGCCAATTCCCAACTCAATCTCCTCATTTATTTGAACATCCCTGGAAAGTATACTGCCAGGGTAAGTGAACTTATCCACAGCATTCACTTTTTCTCCATTTGCTGCCACTGATGATTCCATATACGGATGATGTGGTGTTGCATGGTAAGGAACCTGTTTTGTTTTTTTTTTTTAAATGTTAATTGTCAGGCCAGAATTAGCATAAGGCAGAGAATAGATATTTACTCTGTTGCAAGTCAGCCTCAAAGGCTGCACAATCATCTGTGAACAGAAAGCAACTGTCCCTGTGCTTTAGTCTTGGCTTGGAGCTGCTATGATACCTTGAAGGCTATTTATGTGTGGGTCAAAAACCCAAGGTGCATCGCAATTACTCATGGCTATGCCATCTCCATAAATATCCCTTTTTCAATGCTAATTTATGTTAATGGGTTAAAGTGAAATTGGGGAAATCTTCACTGAGTTAATCAATTATATATGTGAGATATAAACTATAAGCTGTGATTGATATTAGGGAGAACACATTGAAAAGGGGGACTCAAGCTGATAGGATTAGAACAAACCTTACTGCTCTATGGGATTAACCTTAGAACCAGGAAGGGGGGAAAGTGGCTAGAGTAGGAATGGGATAAGGGCCCTCATAGTCTTTATGTGGTCTACACTAATATCTTTCATGCTTCTTGTTGTTTCAAGTAACAAACTACATTGTTGATGCTTGGACAGACTTTTTTTCATTCACAGGTATGTCTATCTGATGTTAAAATAGTCTAAAAAAAAGTAAAAAAAAAAACAATAGTCAAACCAGCTGTCCTGTAACAATCCTCCCCTCTGTACAATGTTGTGTTTTACTAAAAGCATTCTTTTTGTTTTAAAAAAATGGAATTCCACTTTATCTGTGTTGTGAGTGTAGACACAGCCTATGATTCTGACCTGCCATGTGATTTTCCCTTTTAATGTAATGGAAGGGACAATTGAAATAGGAACATTTTTGGTATGTTTCAGGGGAGAAATCTAAACATTTTACTAATGAATAAAAATACCAATGATTTGTGGCAAACAATATTTTATGCATCCGTTATGAATCTTGTGACATAAGTAATTGATGTTGCTCTGAAGTCATTGGCGATCCATGAGTACAAGTCTTTACATGTAAAAATTGGCTCTTGCTAAAGGGTAACACAATGCAAAGGGTGTTTCTTCTGGAAATTTGGAGTTGAAGGTCAGTTTAAGCTGAAAAATTATTGACATAGGCTGCTATCTAGTGTTATCTGAGGAGAGGTTGTGAAGATAAGTAAAAAGATCAAGTAGGCTAAACCAAAATGAAGTCAAAAGGGACATCGACAATGACAAGATAGCTGAAAGGATAGGGAAATCTTTCAATTGCTTAAGACTTTCTTTCCATTTTTTAGGATTAAAGGGAAAGTTTCTGCTTCTAAGAATGGGTAAATGCACTGGTATGCTTTAATTTTATTGTACCTCAATGAATCATGAAAGAGAAAATGAAGGGGGCTAAGACTAAGGAAGAATGGTGGGGGTGGGGAAGAGTTTAATACAACCAAAATTGTAAGGCAATTTCATTATTCAGACATAGGAAGGAAAGGATTATTGCTTATGCAACAGTCTATTGGTTATACAACAGTCAAACAGAATTATAATACCCATACATTCATGGACCTGACCTATTCGACATTTTATTAGCAAGTTATAGAAAGATATTGATGACATGTTTATCATATTTGCAAACGAGACCAAATTGGAAGATGTGACTAATATAGTAGATGAAAGAATAAAATTCAAAATTATCTTAGCAGGCTAAAGAATGTTCCTCTAAGTTTACATGTACTTGGCATGGATGTGACTATAGTTAGACCAGATTTTGAAGGACAAACAAGAAGCTGCTAGAATGAATAGAAAACTCATGATGGGACAAAGCTAAGAGGAGACAAAACTTAACAAGGATAAATGTAAAATCATAGACTTTGGCTAAAGTGATTAATTGTACAAATTTAAAAGAGATTTAGTTTATTAAGTCATATATCAAAGGTCTGAGAATTTTATTTGACAAATATGAATAAACATTATGATGTATCTTACAAATTAAAAAAAAAGTAATCTTGGACAGTATTAGCAGAAGTTTAAATGTCCAGATCCCAGAAAGTAATAGTTCTATTGTATTTTTTACTAGTCTGAAAGGCAGCAGTTGTGTTATATATCGGGCATTGCATTTTAACAGAGACACTGCCAAACAAGAGTGAATCTAGAGGACAACATCTTGTCTGGAAGTCACATCATGGGAGGACTAGGCACAGAATGAAAAGTATCTAGCCTAAAGAAGAGAAGACAATAAGGGAGACATAGCTATTAATTTGGATAGCTGGAAGTCAGACGGAGGCAGACTTCAGCTCACTATAAAGAAATAACTTGTTAGTTAGAATTATCAAACAATGAAACCAGTTGCTTTGAGAGAGGCAGTAAATTCCTTTTTATTGGAAGTCAGAGGATTGGAATATTTAAGCAGAGGCTAGATTTTTCAACTGTCAAGGACACTATAAAAATTCCTTAAATGTATGAGAAGTTTGATTTGATGACTTCTAAATCTCTTCCAATAGTAAGATTCTATGATTTTATAAAGAATGTTTTCAAGTAAAACATTTTAATGTATGATCAGTAATCCAGATATTTACAAGTAAATACCCAGATGTTTGCTCTTTGTTGTTTAGCCATGTCCTACCCTTCATGACCTCACTTTGGGGTTTTCTTGGGAAAGATGCAGGGGTAGTTTGCCATTTCCTCCTCCAGCTCATTTGACAGATGAAGAAACAGAGACAAACAGATCAGAAGAGGTTGGATTTGAGCTTGAGGCTTCCTGACTCCAGGACCAGCCCTCTATCCACTGTGCCACTCATTTCCAAAGAAAATATGCCATAGTTGGCAGGATTTAGTAAGTGTCTCATGAAGATGAGTCTTCTTGATTCTAAACCCAGTGTTCTATCCACTGTACCACCCAGCTGCCTCGTGCTCTTATATACATAAAAACTAGATATTTCACCAACATTTAAAGTTTTTATCTTGATGTATGCTGTGTGAGTCATAGTCATAAGATAAGGCAGGATGTATCCTAAGTAAAATTATGTAGTGGGTATCTTCATTGTCTCCTTACTTCTTTCTCCCCTCTCCCTTTCAATTATGCCTTCATACTCTGAGAATAGACACACAATGTCCTAATGTTTTCTGACCATTTATAGGCCTTTCACTTCTGTTTTCCTTCCTCTAGATCTTTCCTTAATAGTGCCTCATACACAAGATTTTTTTCATTTATACCTTTTCACAGCAAAACCTACACATTTTGCATGATATCCTTCAGGACCCTATTTTTAGCAGTTAACTAATTTTAAATTAAATGAGATAAAACTAATTTATCCATAAAGCTTCATATAGTTCTGGTTGAAAAGTTTTTACCACTTCTCATTCAGAGTCATTTAATTTCTGAGCCTTGGTTTCCTCACCTATGAAAAGGGAATTATAATAATTGTACTGTCTATCTATAAGTATTTTTTTGGAGAAAGCATTTAATAAGCTATAAAGCACTATATGTAGGTATGTTAATATTAATGTTATCCATCTCTCTTCTCATCTTTTTCAATGTATTTCAGATAGAAACAATCCTGGAACAAGTCACAACCCTACTGTCATAGTTTTATACTTAATGTTCGGTGACCTACTTAAACAAATAAAAAAATACTTGCTTTTATAATTGAATCAAAGTATTTGAATGTCAGCTTATTTTCTGTAGACTCGATGGAAGCATTTCTTGGAACAAGAACAACAGACAGGACAATGGAGAAGATCTGAATTTCATCATTTCCCCACATTTTAATTTCTTCTCTATATTTTAAAAGCTTTTTGTTTTGTATAACTTGGGAATTGTGAATATTTGGAACAGCTACATCTATTAAGATGTTCTTAAATTTCAATAATTATACTTAGTTGGGGGAGGTGGTTTACTCTGTGATAACGATTGGTTCCAATATAATTAATTTGTTGAATTCTAAAGGATATTTTGAGATCTGTACTTTTATTATGTAGTTATCATTATTATTATTTTGGTAATTGTGGTTGTTATAGCAGTGGCATTTAGTGGCTTCAAATAAAATCCATATATGTTACTCAGTATTCACTATGAGCAAACCCCAAGTTAGGCACTAAAACTTAAAGGAATAACATGATAATTTTAGTCATTTGTGACATATCTAGTGGGACAGAGTTTTTTTTGGGGGGTGAACTTTTTTTCATCCCATATAGGTAGATTCTTATTCAGTTTAGAGATAAGATTGACCTTGAATAGCAACAGGCTTCAGTGGCATCATATACAACAGAGTGATAAATCTTAGTTGATGCTACACTAATGAAATAGGTGACCAGGAGGCTAGTGGTAAGAGCACTAGGTTTAGTCAAAAGACTTGGGTTCTTCCTACTTACTCCAGTTTATAACCTTGGAGGCATCATTGCCTTCTTTCCCTCTTCTTCTCTTTCCCTCATCACAGGGTGATCCAGAGCTAGGCTCAATTCTTCTTTTTTTTATAGACATGAAAACTGAAGCTCATGATGGTCATACAATTTAGTGAGGGCCATGCACATTATAAGTGTCAGAAGTAGGATTTAAACTTAGTTCCTCTGGCTCTGGAACTAGTGCTCTTTCCCCTGTACCACAATTCTTACTCCCTCATGTCCAATAAGTTGCCTCCTTACCATATCTACTTAGCCACCAGAGTGATCTCATCTATTTCTTCTGTCCACCCATATGGCCACCACCTTAGTTCAGGCCTCATTTGAACTCTCTAATGATCTCCTAATTAATGCTCTTGCTTCTAGACTCTCCTTTCTAACCCAACCTTCATATAACTGCCAAGAAAATTTTCCTAAGATTCTGTACTTGACTATCTTATTCCCCTGCTAAAAAATCATCCCCCCCCAAACCCCAACAACCCTTCAAGATTCCCAAATACTTTCTTTCTTTTTTAAAAAACCCTTGTCTTCTATCTTAGAATACTGTGTATGGGTTCCAAAGTGGAAGAGTAGTAAGGGCTAGGCAATGGGGATATTAGGTGACTTGCCTGAAGTCACACAGCTAGGATATGTCTGAGGTCACATTTGAATCCAGGGTCTCTCATCTCTAGGCTTGGCTCTCAATCCACTGGGCCACTAGTTGTCTCACCCTATTATTTAAAGGATAAAATACAAATTTCTTATCCTAGTGTTTAAGTCTGTAGTCTGGTCCAAACCTGCCTTTCCAGCTTTGTTCCCCATGTTATTTCACTTTATATACTCTTTATTCCAGTCTAATTGCTATATTCAGTCTACTAGTTTTGCTGCAAGGTGGAGGTGGACATGCCATTCCCTACCATCCAGGCAGGACTTCTAGACTAGGAATGTATTCTTTCTTCATCTTAGCCTTAAAGAAGTCCTCTTTCCTCCCTTTAAGGATCAGTTCAGTGCAATTGTGTCCATGAAGCCATCTCTAATTCTCTTGCTTAGTGAGAGTCAGGAGGCACACAAGCTTCCCTGTTACTACTTTGAAATCATGTCTGATGGATGCTCTTTCTACCACCCTGCCTTCTTTGACTCGCCTTTCAGTTTGGTTTAAACTAACCAGTTAGGTCAGGTTAGTTCCTAAACATTTAATGACCATTAGTGACTGGGTGGTGTGATTGGTTAACATGGCAAAAATGACTATTTTTTAAGCAAAAGGGGCCATGTGTATGTGTGCATGTACAGCCATGTATATTTGGGTGTGTATGTATATGTATTGAAAGGGGAAAATTTGGGTAAACTGGAGGGTCAAAGTGAGAATACAGAAATGTTCTGCATACAGTGAAAAGAATGTAGAGGAGAGAAGCTCAGAATTCTCAGGCAGGGTTCTGAGGTTCTGGACTGACAGTTGGAGAGAGTAAAGAGGTGGTGAAGAAGTCATTAGCTTCTGATCTTAGCTTTCTCCTGATCCAATATGAGACCTACCCAAATCATCTACTCTGGTTCCTGTTGTCCCTGATTGATCCCAGACATCAAAGAGACATTTATTGAACTTTCAAGAAGGACTACCTGTGACAGTGACCTGGACTTCTGAGTTACCTCAATGGGCTTTGCCTGCAATCTGGGGTGACTAGGTCACTCCTGATACCAGTTCCGGATTCAACAGCTATCTCTGGCTTTCACCAAAGACTATATTGGGATGGACTTAGCCTAGGGTAGCTAGACAGGACAGTAGGAATTTGGGCAGAGAGGCAGTCAGTGAAGCCCCAACCCTGTTGGGGACTGAAGAGACCTTTTGCAAGGTCAGGGGTCTGGGAAAGGTAGAACTTTATTAGTGATAGGGAATCTCCAAGACCTTCATCCTTACCTAATCCCAAATATTATCTATAATAAACCTGTTACTGTTTGAAAGCTAAAAGTCAGATTGCATGTTAAGAGTCTCAGGACAGAGAGTAGCCATCTTGCTCTCTGTGCCTGGGAGGGTTCATCACCAACAGACTTGGTGTTCAACCAACCTCAGTTACAGGTCAAATTACCATCTTACAGTATGTATGTGTGTGCATGTGTACATGTATGTGTGCCTATATCCAGATAAAAACACAGAAAGTTACACTTAACTCCGAAACCATTTCAGACATGACAAGTTTCTGTTTGGCTATAAAAGCATGACACAAACGACATGATGAATGGGCAGGAGATGATTCTTTCCTACTGTAAATACTCTGAATTAAAAAAAATTCTAAACATGAACTACATAAACCATTTGTGAATTTTGGAATACAGTCAAATTGTGGCCTGAGAGCTATTATTGTGTCCCACTGGTGACAGTCATCTAACTACTCTATGAGCATCTTAAAGCTCAATAAAATAAACACTACTTCCCCCTCCCTTCCCCATTACCCATTTGCTTTATATGTACCTCCAAACTTGCATTAATGCTTACAATCCATAACGACGTGGTCAGTTAAATGATTCCCTCTAGCACTCCTCTGATACTGCATTGATTTGGTCTTTCCAGCTTAACTCACTTTTACTCACAGAGAAAGGAGTCCATCAATCATAGAGCAAACACTTAATGAACAGAGAACAGTAGTAGGAGCCAGTAGCATTGTGAGGAAGATTCTTAGCTTGGAGCTGGAGGATGGCAAAATATCATTTTTAAGGAGCACATTTCTGGAAGCCACACTCAGTCTTCTTAGTGACTTTAACATTTTTTTTGCCCACTCTCTTTTTGGGTGGTTTTGAAAGTCAAACCTGCCATGTTTCTGTGATGTTTTTAAATGTTTCTGCTCGAAGAGGACATGATATAATGCCAAAGATTGCATGTGTGTATGTGTATGTATGTGGGTTTTTTGTTGGTTTGTTTTTACTAACGGGTTAATCCAGCATTTGCAGAGAAGTCACCCTTCTTTTGCCATGTGACATCAAATTGCAGAGGCAAGCCTGAAATGATGATTTGTGCCAGAACTAAAGTGTTTGCTTTGTGCTAGAAACAACTATGTTACTTTCTTAAGGTGGGTCCCCCCAATAAGGGGGAGAGAGCCACCCTGATGGGATTTCAGTGTCTTCAGGTCAGAGGCCGATCTGGGGATTTAATAATGATTGTTCTTACCAGCAGCAGCAGATCGAGGGGCAGGTAGCACAGCTCAGCTTTCAGCCAAAGGCTCTCCTTGAGAGGATGAGGAGAGCAGGGAACAGTGGCTGGAGCTGTCTTCTTCAGGGATCGAATCCACCGCAGAGAGTGATTTGTAATATTCATCTTCCCCATCAAGCACTTTGATTTGGCTATAGCAAGGAAAGGGAATTAATTTTGTGGGGAAAAGAAAACAAAACGAGAGCATTCCTGATGTCATCACCATCAGTAGTGCTGCTAATGTTATTCAACAGTCTGAATGGAATAGGGCTGGATTCATATGGAAGCATCATTGCATTAAGGGTATCCCGAGGGGTGTTCTCTCTCTCTCTCTCTCTCTCTCTCTCTCTCTCTCTCTCTCTCTCTCTCTCTCTCTGAATCACTATGTAAGGAACCTGTATGGCTAGGGAGATTAATGACTGCCTGCCACACCTTTCACTTCTGGGTCACACACTTATAATGAGGCAAAGAGAGCAGTGGCTGAAAGTTGTTATCGTACTGGGACTGCTGATTTATGGAAAACAAATTGTCTGTCTCTGGTTCCTTAGACATGCGAGTGCTTTCTCTGAGTCTAAGTATCATTGTTCTTCTAATCAGCCCTGATATGTTCCTCTGCTTGTCTCTTCACCCCACTAGTCAAGATCCAGAAGCCTAAATTTCCCTTTGACTTTTGCGGATGATTTTTGCAGGTAAAGAAGGAATTCTGGACCATGGGCTACTCTGTAGAAGTTGGAGTGCTTGCTGAACACGTGTGTATATATAAGCGTGTGCATGCTACATCTAATCAGTAGGCAAAAAGGCTATAACCTCCTAGTTCTCTCATTCTAAAAGGAAAGTACCATTCTCTGGAGTACGTATGGGAAAGAATGGAAAAGAGCATTTGCTGATAGGAGACAATTTCGTAGACTCTCAGAGTACTAGAATGTTGCTTCCGAAAAGGGACCTTAACGACCATCTAATCCAACCCCCTCATTGGATAGCCGTCTCGGATACTTGTGGATACAAGTTGTATACTTGCTACTGTTTTTGTTTTTGAAGTTCCCAGTGTTAATAATAATGGCCGAATATTCTAATTAGTTATTTTTTTTAGAAATCTCTCTAGAAAGTTTTGCATTTTCTGTACTATCACAAAGGACTCCTTCTGTTTACAGTTGCTTAGAACTAAGAAGACAGATATTTACCCAAATTTTCTTGGCTTCCTCTTGCTCCCTTGATATTCTAGAGTTCCCTGTGGAGAGGGCCAAGAACACACAGTCAAAGCAAAGCAGCAAGTCGTTAATTTTTAATTCAAAGTGATTTTGTGTTGAATGCAAGCAGATGCTGATAATATCAGAAGTCACAGCATAATTTTTTTGATCAAAGGGCTCAAGTGAGCCTGATGAAGCCTGCATCTTGCTCGTCTTTGATAAACCGCATCAATTATTCACCGTGAAGGCAGACATCCTGACATGAAAGCAACAGATAAGGAGCATAAGCACATGTTCAGGAGGAGAGGAGAAGAGCGTGGGGGTGGGGCTGGAGGGGCTGGAACAGGTATTAATAACAGAATTATTAACTGGAAACAAAGCCAGTAAAACGCTTTATGGCCACTTTGAACTCACGTTTAACTGGTTATAGTACATGTTATCCTCAGGGCTATTCAGCATTTTGGGCTGCTGACATCTTCGGCGAGGTGTTCTCAGCTTCTGTTCGAGACAGTTTTCTGAACCTAGAATAAGATAACACAAAATTTGGTTTTCAGCCATCCCAGGTATTAAGAAAAATCTTTGGGTGTTTTTAGGCAAAAAAAAAAAAAGTACTTTATACAAATGTCCTTAACAGCAAATTTGTTCCACCATAAATAGATGTTAGAGAATATTCTATAGTACAGTAGCTTTGAGAGAAGTTATCTTTAAGAAAAGGGTCAGGAGTTAACTTCTTTCCACTTCTTCTGCCCTTCTCTTTCCCAAGTATATGCCAATTGTTACTATTATTTCAGATTTTATATAATCGTCTTCTTGCTCTTATCTGAGCATTCTAGGAATGGAATCTCCTGGTTAGTGATTGTAACCCAGAGGGGCAGCTTCCTCGGGAAGCTATCGGGGTATGAAACAATGAAGCCAATCTGGGAGATGCTGCTTTAAGATAATTTGCAGTTCATCGGAGAGTGAGTTGAAAGCCATCTGGAGTGCACACTCTGCCCGTCAGAGAAGAAGAGCTTCTCTAAAAGAGGGTTGTATTTTGTGGGAAATATGGCTGGAGCTAGTATTAGTTAAATGCTTTGAAAAATACAATTGATCTCTGCATTCTTTAGAGGTGGTAGAAATGAGAGGAGGAAAAGGTCAATTGAATTGTAATACTAAGAAGCTTCTTTGAAATAGGCCTGGTTCAGGAATCCTCCTATGAGAGTGCCCTCAAAATCATGGAAGAGAAAATAACTTGTCAAATTAAGCCATGGCCCATTTCCTTTACAAACAAACAATTTTCTTGGAATCTGGTGTTCTTCCATTGCATCTTTGAAATGAGATCTGATTATTATGAGATCTTGACAGTACATAGAAAACAACCCATAGAATATCTATCTTTAATGATGCTCCTCTCTTCCCCCTCCCCACCCAACCAAAGAAAGGGAAAGATATATTTCTCTTCTGGACCAGGACTAAATGTTTTCGTTGTGCCTCAGGATATTTTGAGTCACTTTGACCAATTTTTTAAAATAGAGTAACTTTTTGTGGAGAGAGAAAGATTGGCTTCTTAGCTATTTTAATGGGTTTCCTAAGTGATCCGATTCTGCTAACACAGCCCAAATAAGTGAACATAGTATTTTCCATTTAACTCTTGGGGATGTTCCTAAGAATTGGAGTAGTAATCCTTTTGAGAATCTTCTGAAATCCAGGAAAGAAAGTTATTATTTTATGTTACCAAGATGGTGATGCCAGATTTCTTATGGAGTCTGTTTTCACTTTTTTTCTCATGGATTTTAATAAATATATGCTCTGTATGGGTATGTTTTTTTGTGTGCAACTAGATGGCCCAGTGGATAGAGTGCCAGACCTAAAGTCAGGAAGACTCATCTGGCCTCAGAAACTTACTAGCTGTGTGACCCTGAGCAAGTTACTTAACCCTGTTGGCCTCAATTCCTCATCTGTAAAATGAGCTGGAAAAGGAAAAGGCAAGCCACTCCAGTATCTTTGCCAAGAAAACCTCAGGTGGAGTCAAGAAGAGTTAGACACGAACCACCTATTTCTTTTAACAGGAATTAAATGTACATTACATTTACATTAATGGGGTCCTTAAACACCAGAATCACTTCCTTTTAAAATTGTATTAAAAATATAGTAATAGTAACAATTAACATTTACGTAGTGCTTTATGGTTTATAGAATACATTATTTAATTTCATCCTCTCAGAAACTGTGTGTATATGGACAGGTGTGGAAGGGACAGGAGTGGGTCTTACAAGTATTATATTTCCCATTTTATTGATAGAGACTAAGTGGCTTCACCACTTTTCTGAGCCTTTTCCTTTTGTGCTAGATGACCTCTGAGGTCCTTACTATCTAGTAGTGGTAGTCACAGACTTATCAATGATCCCACAACTGGTAAATGTCAGAAACAGGATTCAAACCTAAATCTCTTGGCTCCTGGTCCAGGTTTTTATTTTTCATAAAATAATTTTTAAAAATGTGATGGAAGAAATGTTACATCAGTCTCCTTACGTTGGTGTTGTTCTAGCGGCACATTATATTTTCCTTGTTTTTTTAGTAGTCAAATTCTGTCTCTACACAGTAGCCACTTGAAAAGTGAAAATAAAATCTGTCAAAATTGTTATGGATACACTTTGTTCTATGCAATAAATGCATATGACCAAACAACAAGTATTTATTAATAATTACCTACTATGTGTCAGACACTATGATGTGTGCTAGGGAGATAAGTAATCGGTTATAAATCCAAACACATTCCTGAAAAGTTGCATGTGGACTGGATTTCTGTAAATTGAATCTGACTTTAAAAATCCCTAGGGCAGCTCACTAGTTTAAGCAATTATTCTGTAGGTAGAGGGTTTTGTACACTATTTCCTTAAAGTGGAGAAAATGTTCTTGCTTTTGACACAAAGGTTACAATTCAAAGGAAGACAGAAGAATGAGCTCAGTGACAGTTTTAATAATTTGCATCACAGAATGGTGACTTCCGTCCAAAGAGCTATTTAGTAAATGTTACTGCCTACATCCTCTGGCCCTCCTCTGGTCTGTGGATTTCCAAGAGGCAGCAGCAGGATGTGGAGCATGTTTGGGCAAAAGTGGAGCTGGCTGGAAGTTCTCAGGTGTCCCCAAGGCCATCCTTCAATGCAACCAATTGAACTCACGACTATCTTGACCCCTTATCTGCTACTGAGTCACTGTGGGCTGAAAACTTGAACTTCTTATTTCCCGTTTTCCAGCCCCACCTCTCAGACCCTGTTTGGAATCTCTAGTTTTTGTTGTTTTTTTTTTTAAACCCTTACCTTCTGTCTTGGAGCCAATACATAGTAGAAGGCGGAAGAGTGGTAAGGGTTAGGCAATGGGGGTTAAGTGACTTGCCCAGGGTCACACAGCTGGGAAGTGTCTGAGGTCAGATTTGAACCCAGGACCTCCCATCTCTAGGCCTGGCTCTCAATCCACTGAGCTACCCAGCTGGCCACTGGAATCTCTAGTTTTGAGCCAGTTTCTGTTCTTTGTCCATGAGTTAACACTCTTCCTGGATCCAGATATTGGCTTGATGCTCTGTGGACCTGACCTTTATTGACGTTGATAACACATTGATGCTGATACTTGTCTAGTATGACTCTTTTTATTTTCTGAGAAGGGGTTGTTTCCAACAGCACGATGAACCTCAGTCAGTCACCGGCTGCTCCCATCCCCATTAAGGACAGGAAACAGGACCAATCTTCAGGGATCTAGGTGGGAAACACTCTGAATTTTTTTTTAATGATAAAAACAGCTTATACTTGGTTAATGCTCTGGGCTTCCAAAGTCTTTTTACATCTTGGAGTCTCATTTGAATATCATGGCAAACTTCTAAGGTAAATAGTAAAGGCATTATTATTTTTATGATGAAGAAATAGCTGCTGAGAGGGGTTAAATGGAATTCACTGCCAAAGTCACGTAGTTGAGGAAACAGAAGAAGGAGATGGGCATGAGCTCAAGTCTTTTTATGCTAAATCACATCCAATGTTCTTTCTTTCATATAGCTCACCTCTTAATATCCCATTGATGAGTTCTATATTTTGTAACAGATCAAATAAATACACAGGTTTCCTTAATTATTTTATTTTTTAAAAATTCTTACCTTCTGTCCTAATTACAACTCTAAAACAAAAAAGCAAAGACTAGGCAAATGGGGTTAAGTGACTTGCCCAGGGTCCCATAGCTAGGAAATATCTGAGGCCAAATTTGAACCCAGGTCATCCCAACTCTAGGCCTGGTGCTCTAGCCACTGAACCACCTACCTGCCCCAGATTTCTTTATTTAAAAAAATTATTGTTAACTTTTGTTTTTGCAATACTTTAGTTTTCCAATATATTATTTTCCTCTCCCCCCTACCAAAAAGATATTATAACAAATAATAAAACAGAAAGGGGGGGGAAGTTCAGCAAAACTAATTAAGACATTCACCAAATCTGACAGTATACACAATATTCCATACCCTTAGTTCCCCACCTTCAGAAAGAAATATATAGGTATTGAATTTTTTTCAACTACTTTGCTTGACTAATGGTGGAATAGATATGAGGACCCATATCATAGGAACTATGTTAAAGGTGATGCAAAATTAAAATAAGGTTTTCTGGCACTTTCAGGGCCATCCTAGACTTGATATTCTAAGTTCTGCAATTCATTAAGTTGTAGCATTTAGGTTGATAGAGATCCTAGGAAGACAATTAGGTTATGTGAGCCAGAGCTACAAATCATAATCAGTTCCATCCTTTAACTTGTAGATTTGTCTGATTTTGCAGGGTTTCTAGCCGGGGGAAATAATTCCTATATTCATCCAGATTGGAAATAAATCATGGGTTCTGTATACTTCAAAAAACTGATAATGTTATCTGGATAAGTTGCTCAGTCTAAAAGGCCAAAATGGATGATCAAACCATAAAATCCACTTTTTGGGGTCTGAATCATTCATTTTGATGCATTTACTGCTCTTGTTTATCAGAAAAATCACCCAATCTCTGTCATGTCATGTTCTCTACTTATGTTTATGTATCAGTTGCTATTACTGCACTAATACAATAAGAAGTTATACCTGTATGATGACATATGCATTAAAACTAAGATTCCTTCTTTTCCATGGAAGTAACTATCTCTAATGCTTCCATTCTGCTTCTAATAGGAATGGAGGTGGGAAATGTTTGCTTTGGAGAAAATTATGTATTTGATATGACTTTTAACACCCTCACAATTGCAAATCTTCAAATATTTAGCAGCAAATTTTGATGATGGTGAGTTTTCAGCCCACCAGGAGCATCTTGATTCTGGGGCTTTACATGGGCTTTCCTCTTCTCCTGGGATGCTCTGAATTTGCCTCTTCTTGGATTCTCTTGCTTCTTTCAAAGCTCAGATCAAGTGGCATCTCTTACATGTGGATTTTTATTACATTACTCTCTACTGATGTTCCTCACACTCATTGGATCACTCCTTCCAAGTCTGTCCTTTTGGAGGTCATGAATTATCATTCAATCATGACCCTTAACTACAGATGTACCCCAAGGTTATGACCAAACAGTAAGGTAGCACAGTGGATGGAATGCTGATTCTAGAGTCAGGAAGACATAAGTTCAAATCTAGCCTCAGATACTTCTTAGCTATATGACCCTGGGGAAGTCCCTTAACTCTCTTTGCCTCAGTTTCCTCATATGTAAAATGAGCTGGAAAAGGAAATGGCAAACCACCCCTGTATCTTTGCCAAGAAAGCCCCAAATAGTGTCACGAAGAATTGGACACAACTGAAATAATGAATAATAACAAAAATAACATCAAGGTTATGATCCAGACTTGCACCTATTCTCCCTTTCCTCTCTTTAATCTCATCAACTCCAGGAGATTTAACTATCATTTCTCTGCAGATAAAACACCCAGATCCACATGTATGTATGTATATACATATACATATACATATACACACATAAATGTACATATGTGTGCCCATATCTACCTCTCCAGACCTAGTCTTTCCCCACTCCAACCTAATAAATATTTACTAAGCCCTTATGACATGCCAGGAACTGGGCTAAGCTATGAGGATACAATTAATAAAAAGAAAGGCAGTATCTGCTCTCAGTGACTTACAATAAGACAACACACAAAAAGAGGTGGGAAAGTGGGGGGAGAGAGGAGATGGAACACCAAGGGCTACCTGATATAGGAGCATCTTGTTCTGTGAAGATGAAACCAGGTAGGGATGCTGATGCAAAGTGGAGTGATTTCAGAGTCCCTATAAAGGAAGGTGTGAGGTCTTTGCTCCTGTGCCCTCCAGCTCTCCTAACAGAGGGAAGAGGAGGCTGAGGGAGGTGGAGTCATTTAAGGCTTGACTTGGCAGCAGGGTGATGAGTTTGCAAGTGATGAGCTTATCCTGAGAGGGCCCTTTTTCTAGGGGGCTGAAACCAGGCAGGGTAGTAGATGCAAAATGGACATTAGAGGAGCTCACTTCCCCTGAGCTTCACTTCTACATCACCTTCTGAATATTCCAATCTGAATGTCCCAGTGACATTTTAAACTCAGCTTGTCCAAAACTGAATCATCTTTGTCCTCAAACTCCTCTTCCAAATCTCCCTATTTCTTTTGAAACAACGCCATCCTTCCAATCTCCCAAGTTCATAAGCGTGGAATTATACTGGACTCCTCAATTCTCTTACCCATATATTAAACTAGTGGTCAGATCTTCCCATTTCTATCTTCACAACACCCCTTACATCTGCCCCTCCTTTTAAAATCCTCATCATTTCATACCTAGATTATTTCAAGTTTCTCCCTACTCCATTTTATGGAGTAAACCACAAACTGCTGCGAAAATAAATTTCCTTAAGCACAAATTTCATTGTGTGACTCCCCAACTCAACCAACTCCAGTGGCTCCCTATTGCCTCTAAGATAAAATACAAACTACTCTGGTTATACTTAAAAGCTCTGGACAAAAGAGCTATAAAATTGTACATACCCTTTCATCTGGTAATACACACTACTGGGTCTGTATACCAAAGAGATCATAACAAAGGGGAAAGGTCCTACTTGTACAAAAATATTTATAGCAGTTCCTTTTGTGGTGACAAAGAATTGAAAATTGAGAGTATGTCCAGCAATGGCTGTGAACAAATTGTGGTATATGCTGATGATGGAATTCTATTGTGCTATAAGGAATGATGAGCAGGATAATTTCAGAAAAAGCTGGAAACATCTACATGAACTGATACAGAGTGAAATGAGCAGAACCAAGAGAACATTGTACATAGTAACAGCAATATTTTATGATGATCAACTGTGAAAGACTTTGCTACTCTCAGCAGTACAATTACCTGGGACAATTCTGAAGGACTTTATGGCAAAGAATGCTATCCACCTTCAGAGAAAGAACTGTTGGGAATCAGATCAAAGCATACCATCTCTCACATTAGTCTGTTTATGGTTTTATTTTGGGGTTTGGGTTTTATAGGAGTATTCTCTTATAACAATGACCAATATAAAAGTATGTTTTGCATGATAATACATGTAAAATCCAGATAAGATTTCTTGCCAGCTCCAAGATAGGGGAAGAAGGGAGGGAGGGGGACAATTTGGATCTTATAATTTTGGAAAACATATTTTTTAAATTTATTTTTTAGAAAATTTTTCCATGGTTCCATGATTCATGTTCTTTCTCTTTCCCCCAAGCTCTACCCCTGCCCTCCCTGAGCCATTGTGCAATTCCACTGGGTTTCACATGTATCATTGATCAAGACCTATTTCCATATTATTGATAGTTGCACTGGGGTGGTTGTTTAGAGTCTATATCCCAAATCATATCCTCATCAACCTATGTGTTCAAGCAGTTGTTTTTCTTCTGTTTTCTACTCCTACAGTTCTTTCTAGGAAAATGTATTTTGATAATTGTTAGTATATGAAATTTGGCAAGTAAAATATCTTTGAATAATATAAAACTGGACAACATGACTCTAGTCTACTTTTCCATTCTCACTGGCTATTACTCACCTCTTGCTCTATGTAATCCATTCAAACTGGCCTTTTCTCAACTACTCACGACAGTTTATGCTTTGTCTCTGTGTTTTTCACTGGGTATTCCCCATACCTGGAATGTATTCCCTCCTCACTTTTGCCTCGTAGAGTCCTTCTTTTCCTTGAAGATACAACTCAAACACTACTTTTTGAGGAAGATGTCCTTTCTTGCAAACCACTTCACATTTATCTACTTTGTATATATTTGTATTTATTTATTTTATAATGATGCTATATTTTAAAATGTCCTTGGCTCACCATTAGAATGTAAACTCTTTCCGGTAGAGATAGCTTTCTTCTTTATACTGGTATCTCCAGCATCTGGCACGTAGTGGGTGCTTAAAAATACTTGATTGATTGATAATTGATCTCCCAGTTTATTAGTATTCTCCAACCTGCCCCATATTATTTTGTATTTATTATGTACATATTTTGTATTTAATGCTATATGGTTTTCTTAAAGTACTTTACTTTGAGTAAAGGGACTATTTTTGTTTTTATCTTTATACATTGAGTTATTAGCACAGTGTCTGGCACTTAAATACTTAATCCTCAGCTGGACATGTTATCTATTTGATTGTTGCCTTCAATGAATAAGTTCAAAATGCATTCATACTTGCCTATCTTGTGAGACTCTTATTCATGTCCTCCTATAAGTTCAATATAGTGGATCCATTTAACCCACAACAATTAACTAAAGTCATATAGGACTGTAATGGACTCATCTGGTTGGAATAGGGGGATGGATGAAGCAGAGGAAAGGGAGTCTTGATTGGCCTTCTACTTCGGGATGTATTTTGGTAGATGCCTCTAGTGACAGTAGTAATTTGCCATGAGGTGTCCCCAAATACTCCTGGGAATAAAATGCCTGTGGTCATTCAGCAAGGAGAGACTGATGTGAACATGGTTCTGTGCAATTAAGAATTGTATACTAATGACAACAGTACTAAATTGTCATTTGGTAGATCTGTAGGATTTTGGGGGGAAGGCAGGTTGACAGTTGTCTATAGGTCCACTGGCTACTAGCCCTAGGCCTGGGCCTGGGACTTCCCCTGTCCCCATCTTTGGGGATAACACCTTGATAAAAAAAAAACCTAAACATTTCTGCTTAACAGGGCACTTGGAGACCATTGAGAGCTGTGCCAGATGAATTTTGTATGGACTCTTTAGACTGGGAGAAACCCCTGAAAGGAAATTACTTAATCCCTGCCAGAAGCCTAGAAGCTTTTCCTGAACTTGGAATACAGACAGATTCCCACAGTTATTAATAATGATAATAATGACAGCAAACACTGATATAGTAATTACTTTGTGTGAGGCACTGTGCTAAAGCCCTTCACAGTTATTACCTCACTTAATCCTCACAAATACCCTGGGACATAGGTGCCATTATTATTATGGTTTTACAGATGAGGAAACTGAGACAACCAGAAGTTAAGAGATTTGCCAAAGGTTACACAGCTAGTAGGTATCTGAGGCCAAATTTGAACTCGGGTTTTCCTGGCTCCAAGGTGCATACTCTATCCATTGCATCAATTAGTTGCCCCATATTAGAGGGAGGAAGAGCTGAATTGATTGAAAATGAGAAATTTTCAGGATTGGACCTGCATCAGGACAAGTTACACATAAGAAGGCAATGGCATCTTAGTTACTTACTTAGAAGGCTCTGACCATCATGCACATAAATGACTTTGTAGGAATTATCAGTATCTTTGCTATAGCCTTGATGCTTTTACTGATCATGGTCAGCTCTTTTCAGTGGGGAACCCTCTGTGAAACACAAAGATTTCATTAATTCATAGATCAGATTGTTGATTATGGGACTCATTCCTCCTGAAGGGACAAGGCCAACCCTGGGATTTTTGGTCTTCCTTTGACCATATTCAGTAATTCTTCAGGGAACCATTAAATTGCATCTTCCATCTTTTTTTTTCTTTTCCCCTTTTCCTTTTCCACTTCTGCCTGTACCAGACTTCTTACATCTCCAAGGTCTGGGTTGCCTGGGAATAGTATTAAAAATTTAGAGAGGCAGTTCGGTGAGGAGAGAAGGGAAGTTCTGGGTTCAAATGGCCTCAAGCACTTCCCAAGATATGTGACCTTTGGCAAGTCACTTAACACCCATTGCTAGCCCTTACCACACTTCTGCCTTGGAATCAATACTTAGTATTGATACTAAGACAGAAAGTAAGGATTTTAATTTAAAAAAAAAATTAGAGAATGGAAGCTACTTTGAAGATCTCCCTCCCCCTCCTCTCTCTCTCTCTCTCTCTCTCTCTCTCTCTCTCTCTCTCTCTCTCTCTCTCTCTCTCTCTCTCTCTCTCTCTTTTTCTTTCCTCTCTCTGTCTCTCTTCCCCCCACCCCAAAAGGTTCAACCATGTAGGTTGGGCTACTTTTCCTTATCCCAATATAGGTTAGACAAATGCTTTTATTTAAGAAGTTTTCCTTGAGACTTATTTGGCTCAAGAGATTGGCTTAGGGGCTTCCAGTTCTACTGCATAAAGAAGGTATAGCTATGGGCCAGAAGCATGATTAACGCCAAGAAGCTGGGTTCAGCTGAATCACTGTGGGACCCGAGGCAGCTAGGTGGCACAGGGCATGGAGTCAAGAAGACCTGAGTTCAAATCCAGCCTCAGACACTTAGTAGTCCTGTGACTTTGGGCAAGTCAACTGTAAAATGTGGTAACATTAGTACTTACTTCATAGGGTTGTTGGGAGGATCAATTTAGATAATTTTTAACCCTTACTTTTGGTCTTAGAATCAATACTAATATCAGTTCCAAGGCAGAAGTATGGTAAGGGCTGGACAATTGGAGTTAATACCTTTCCCAGGATCACATAGTTTAGGAAGTATCTGATGTCAGATTTGAACCCAGGACCTCCCATCTCTAGGCCTGGTTCTCCATCCACTGAGCCACCCAGCTGCCCCAACTTAGATAATATTTTAGGGCATTTAGCACAGTGCATGAGACATAGCAGGCTCTCAATGGATGCTTCTTCTCTTCCCTTCTTGTATCACCAGATATCCTTGTTGAATGTCCTTGCTTTGCTATCACTAACTAAACCTCCTTTAGTTGACAGTTGAATGACTTATGAGTGTCTCATTTCATTCCAATATTAGTTCTAAACTACCAGAGAACTGGCCTGACCCAGGCCCACTCTCTAACACAAGATTATCCAGATCTCTTTCTAAAATAAACCATGGGGTTCTGAGAGGAGAGGACATAGACCAGGTAAGTTTTGATGGAGCATGCCAGAGAAGCCTGGGGAGGCGAATCAGTGGAAGAAGGACCTATTAGGGAAAGATGAGTATGTACTTTGGACTAGAGACAGCATCAAATGGGTTGGGGTTGGTCAGAGTGAGCATGACGGCTTCTAATCCCCTGGGAGGCAGGGGAAAAATTTCTAACAGTACAAGAGAACAATTTTGCTGAATAAAGAAATATTATCTACATTTTCCAGAGGTCTGAAGCTCTAAAGTGAGTTTGCCAAGGTTGAGCTGTGAATAGATGACAAGACTGAAAAGTCATTCTGACCTAGGGAAATTCTCTTTAAAGCAAACCAGAAATTTAGGGCAAAACCTCTAATGTCTCACGAGGGCTGGTGCAATGTGGAAAGTTTTGAAAAACATTGTCCTTTCAAAAGCTTCTGCAAATTCAGCATGTGCTTCTAGTTGCTGGCTGCCTTTGGGGTTTCTTCCATTTTGTTTTATTTTTTTATTATTCAGAATATTTGTATGATGTGATATTCCCTCCCCTTTAAGAATTTACCCATAGGGGCAGCTGGGTAGCTCAGTGGAGTGAGAGTCAGGCCTAGAGACAGGAGGTCCTAGGTTCAAACCCGGCCTCAGCCACTTCCCAGCTGTGTGACCCTGGGCAAGTCACTTGACCCCCATTGCCCACCCTTACCAATCTTCCACCTATGAGACAATACACCGAAGTACAAGGGTTTAAAAAAAAAAAGAATTTACCCATGACACTCACTTCCCCAACCCCTCTTCCATTCTAGTGTTTTCCTGCTGTTAATTATTTCCTATTTGTCCTACATATAGTGAGTTTTGTCTATATTTGTTTGCCCGTTGTCTCTTCCTTTAGATTGTAAGGTCCTTTAGGGCAGGGATTGTCTTTTGCTTCTTTTGGTATCCCTAATGCTTAGCACACTATCTGGCACTCAATAAGTACTTAAGAAATATTTATTGATCGATTCATTTGTAAAATGAAGCTTCTGTGGCCGAGAATCTCTGAGGTTCCTTCCAGCTCTAACTCCATTATTTTATGATATCAGTTTTATGGAGTTGAAAAAATGTTTACTAGAACTTGCTTATCATATGCAGGATAGTATATTAAGGGCTAGGGAGAAAAGGAATTTTATTTTTTATTTATTTATTAGTTAAAACCCTCACCTTCTGTCTTAGAATCAATACTGCATATTGGTTCCAAGGCAGAAGATCAGTAAGGACTAGGCAATGGGGATTAAGTGACTTGCCCAGGGTTACACAGCTAGGAAGTGTCTGAGGTCATATTTGAACCCAGGACCTCCTGTCTCTAGGTGTGGTTCTCAATCCACTAAGTCACCCAGCTGCCCTCGGGAAAAAGAATTTTTAAAAAGTCAAAATCTCAATCTCCAAGGAGAATGTATACTCTAAATGACCAATAAAGAACACTGAAACAAGATATTTTTATAAAAGCAGATAAAAGCACAACTAAAGAAGGTCTTTGAAGGTTGGCCAAACACAATGAATGTTTGAGGAAGAAGCACAGATAACACTAGATTCAGGGGGAATTAGGGATAAGGACCCCAGAAACTCCTGCCAAAAATATTCTCATGAGGTCACAAACAGAATTTGGAGTCTCAGATCCTAGTCATAATACTGCAAATACCTGAGATGTCCTAGATAATACTTTAGCCTTTTAGAAATATAGTCTTCCAATATATGAAAGTCACAAAGTCTAGGGAAAGGATCTTTTTGAGTTACTCTAGTCCAAATCCTTCATTTAAAAAAGAAAAGAAAAGAAAAGAAAAGAAAAGAAAAGAAAAGAAAAGAAAAGAAAAGAAAAAAGAAAAGAAAAGAAAAGAAAAGAAAAGAAAAGAAAAGAAAAGAAAAGAAAAACTGAAGCTCAGAGAGACTATGTTCTGCCCAGGTCTAAGGAGCAGAGTCAGGATTCGAACCCAGGTTTTTTTGGCTTCAAATTGAATATTAGTACTTTCATATACTGCTGGACTATACCCATTTTTTTAAAAAAGGACTAAAACAGATAACCTGACACCTTTTCCAGGTATATTGGGTTATAGATCTAAAGCTTAAAGGGACTTTGGAGATATTTCAGCTTGAGGTTTCTTAACCCAAGGTCCATGCATTCCCAAATGATCTGTGGATAAATTTTAGGAGGTCCAGGAAGTTGAATGGGAAAACATTATATATTTACCTCCATTAACTTCTTTTTTATTTAAACCCTTATCTTCCATCTTAGAATCAATATCAAGTATTGGTTCCAAGGCAAAAGAATGGCAAGAGGTAGGCCACAGGGGTTAGGTGACTTGCACAGGGTCACCCAGCTAGGAAGTGTTTGAGGCCAGATTTGAACCCAGGACCTCCTATCTCTAGTCCTAGCTCTCAATTCACCATGTTGCCTAGCTGCCCCTAGTCTCTTGCTTTTGGGCAAGTACTTAGTACGTACCAGAAGTAGGACTTGAATCTAGGTCTTCCTGGCTCTGAGACCATATCTCAATCCATTTTCCCATACTGCCCACCTTTGTAACTATTCATTATAAAAAGGAAATGGATCTCTTCTGAAGAGGTTTAATAGGACTCAAGTCCTGCAAAGGCCTCACAATCCTAGCCCTATGGCCATCCAAAAGCAAGGTGTGAGAGCATGTTAGTATCCCAGACTGTACTATACTATAAAATTGCACACATTTGATAAATGAAATATGTCCACATGTGTATTATAAACCTTCACACAAATCTTCCTTCTGATGTCTTGCCATGATGTGCAAGTAGCCACAGGGTCCTCAAAGGCTAAACCAATTGGAAAAAAAAAGCACTAATCTGGAAAAGTTACAAATATCAGCTACTGAAGACTACATTTGACTACCAGCTTAGTCTGACAAGGTTAGAAGATTGCCACGTGTTGATTTAACTTTTTTTGACTCCTATCTACTCATGGAAATAGCTTACTAAGGCGGGGGTTTGGAGATTACGAATTTTCTCAGTGGAGAAAAGACTCACATTAGTGAAATCACAGATTCCCTGAGAAATATACATATGCTTAAGCTGAGCTGTTGGCTTGGTAAGATTGTCAACCAAATGGCTGGTGAGTATGAGAAAAAATTAATCAGAAACAGAAAAGAAAGTGAAATATAAGCCAAAATGAAATTAGAAATATGGATTGAGCTTCACATTAGATGAGGGAAATTTAAAAAAAAGCCAAACCAAAAACAAAAACTTGCCAAAATAGTGGTGGGAAATCAGAACGTGAAGGTTACTTTGGTCTCAGTCTTCTGAAATACCAATGAAATAGTAAGGATCTGGGGGGAAAACACATTAAGTGAAATAAAATCCACATTAAATCATTGAGTTAACTTTCTATCTCGTTTAGCTCTTCAGGGAAATCTTTGTAGCATTATGCAGGATGCAAATGTGGTCCAAAAATCCAATAAAAAAATTCAAAGATGGAGAAAAAAAGAGAATGGCAGAATCCTTTTGTAGCTGAATTCAGATCAAGAACTTTTAGTTTTTAAGGTAACAGAACCACTCAGCTTCATTGTACTGTTTATCCACAATGAACCCAAGGGATTTTCCTTAACCAGACAAGACAGAACAACACAACCCAATTATAGCAACAAGACAAAGCCTGGTGATCTTCCTCCCTCTAATAAGAGGTTACCTATAATAAAGTGTTTATAACATTCCATGAGTTTGGACATAAAATTTTTCTACAACTGTCCAGGAAAAAAAAGAATGGACAACAAACCCATCACCAAGCAAAGCAAATATACAAAGCTGTTACAGATATTTTGGTCAATTGTATAACCATAAACACTGTGATTCTTATTTTCAGAAGCCTTCCTGTTCTCATGTATGCAATGCACCCTCTTACAGGATCTGATCAAGAAATTATCTTCTTTTCTTATGTATTATGAATTCATCCTGGCATGTTGCTCTTACATCCCATTAAATCCACCTAGTAGCTTTGGGAAAGGTTAGCATTAAGATTCCAAACTAACATAAATTTATTTCTGAGGGTTATATTGGTACTCCCCATCCTATGACCCCAGAAGGAAATACTTCACTTAGAGGACCACTTTATCTTAGCTCCAAGTTGTATAAAATAGTGACAACAAGAAAAGCTGGTCACGTTTATCAGTTTGCATTTAGTATAGAAAAATGGATTAACATGTGTTCTCCATTGGATGGTTCAGAAAGACCTTTGGTGATGGTGCTAAGATACACTTCATTGTCTCAGACCTAGGGGTGGCAGCCCTGGATGACTTGGCATCATTCCATCCCCGACTTTCATACCTCTCCTCTCCCTGCAGGAGCTGGAGAGGTCCAGCCGAGAGGGGTTAAATGGGTCAGGGAGCCAGTCCAGCTGGGGGTCATTAGCAATCAAGGGCCAGCATAAAAAGGCAGCAGGAGACTAAGGGTCTCTGCCTGGCTTGGCTCTATGTACCATCTGGACTGGAGCGGGGTGGGGGAAGCTGCTCATTGCTGATAAGTGAACTCTGCTGAGGCTGGCATTTTTTTTTTTTTTTTTGAATCATGGAGCTCAAATCCCCTTCTTGGAAAAACAACTTACAGAGTTTGGATTCTGCAAGGCTTGGTTCCCAAAGTGGACTCCTCTATTGTATAATAGTCTTCCCTCAGGGAAATACAGACAGAAGGGGTAAAGGAATGAGGTATTCTCTTCTATTGACCCAGTTTCAGTCCTTACCCCCACTGGGCTCAGTAATCAGTATAGACTCTTGCTTTGGACACCTGTGATTTCTTTTTTTTTTTAATTCAAGTTTTCTTTTTTCGTGTGCATTTAACAGTCATTAATAAACATGAACATTCCAGTATATAAAGAAAAAAAAAGGGAGCCTGGGTATCTGTGATTTTCAGTTACATACAATTTATTGTGTCCTTTGCTTAAGTTTTTGTCCTGTTAATTTCAGTATGTATAGTCACATCAACTCACAAATATTATACAGTAACCTACTTGGTATAGATAATGCCAGTATCATGTGACAGGACTCACAATTAATAACAAATCCAGGCTCTGTCTTTAAACTTAAAAATGTTTCTATCTAAGATAGAAAAAAGGAAAATCATTCAGCTCCAGTTATGTCATATTTGGTTTGATCATTTTAAAAATCATGTGGCTGAAAAAATAAAATGTTCAATTTCTAAGATGGTTTTTCTAAAGAAGCCTAAGTCCTATCTCAGGTGTCTGGTCAGTGCCACGGGTCACATATGTGAGGGCTATAACCACTACATCCAAAGATTGAGGCTGTCCAGAAGTAATATAAGAACTGTAAGGGTCCTCAGAGATAGTCTAATTTAGAAGGTGACAACTGTTGGCTTCTTCTTCATCTTCTTTTAGTTTGTCATCCTTTTAGCCAAAATAAATGAGTGAGACTCTCTGCCTTTGCATTGACTGGCCTCATTTAACAAGTTCATACATCAAACTAATACAACTATTCTGGAGAGCGATTTGGAGCTATACCCCCAAAGCTATAAAACTATACATAATCCTTTGACCCGGCAATACTATTACTAGGTCCAACTCCCAAAGAGAACATAGAGAAGGAAAAAGGAGCTATGTGTACAATAATATTTATAGCAGCTATCTTTGTGGTGGCAAAAGAATTGGCAACTGAAAGGATGTCCATGAATTGGGGAATGGTTGAATGGTTGTGGAATGTAGTCATAATATAACTATTGTCCTAAGAAGTAATGAACGGGAGGATTTCAGAAAAAAACTTGGAAAGACTTGTATGAAATGATTTGAAGTAAGCAGAACCAGGAGAATATTGTATACAGTAATAGCAATATTATACAATGGGTATTCATTTTTGAGAAGTCAGAGGGTAAATTGCCTTTTTTTAAAAAAATCACAGAATGTAGTATATTTGTAATCGTGATGAATTTGTCTTATTTTTAGTAGATGATAACCTTAATATTTTAAGAAGTTTGATAAGACTTTGAATTAAAATTCTACAGACTTTAGGATGGAAAGAGAATATAAGGAACCCTCTCTGTCTATGAGTCCATGACTTTGTTTAAGTCAGTCAGTCACCTTTAACCCCTTTTTACTGAAAAACAAATAAATGGTGACTTTGAAATATAAACATACCCCATAGAATGTTGCTCTGATTGGATATTTCACAATAATATCATCAACACATTCACTTAGAAGAATAAAAGGTCAAGATCTAGTAGTATCAGATCTCAAACTATTATAAAGCATTAATCATCAAAATATTGTCTAAGAGGGGGCAGCTGGGTAGCTCAGTGGAATGAGAGCCAGGCCTAGAGACAGGAGGTCCTAGGTTCAAATCCGGCCACAGACACTTCCCAGCTGTGTGACCCTGGGCAAGTCACTTGACCCCCATTGCCTACCCTTACTAATCTTCCACCAAGGAACTAATACACAGAAGTTAAGGGTTAAAAAAAAATATTGTCTAAGACATAGTACTAAATGACCATAGTAATCTAGTGTTTCATAAGCCCAAAGATCCAAGCTTTTGGGACAAAAATATAATATTTGACAAAAATTGCTGGGAAGACTGGAAAAACAGTATGTCAGAAACTAGGTATAGAATAGCATCTGATACCATATACCAAGAGAAAGTCAAAATGAATACATGATTTAGACATAAAGGGCGATATCATAAGCAAATTAGGGGAGCATGCAATAGCTTACCTGTTAGATCTATGAATAAGGAAAGAATTTATTACCAAAAGAGACAGAGAGCATTATAGGATATAAAATGTATCATTTTAATACATTAAATTAAAAAGGTTTTGCACAAATAAAATCAATGCATCAAATATTAGAAGGAAAACAAGATTGGGGAAATGTTTTTGTTGACAAAGACCTCATTTCTCAGGTATATAGAGAACTGAGTCAAATTTATAGATACAAATCATCCTCCAATTGATAAGTGGGCAAATGATATAAACAGTTTTCAGATGAAGAAATCAAAGCTATTTGTAGACATATGAAAAAATGCTCCAAATTACTATAGCTTAGAGAAATGCAAACTAAAACAATTCTGTGGTACCACCTCACAACCTATCACATTGGCTAATATGACAGAAAAGGAAAATGATAAATGTTGGAGGGGACATGGGAAAACTGGGGCATTCATACACTATTGGTGGAGTAGTAACTGTTTCAACCATACTGGAGAATAAGCTGGAACTATAACTAAAGCACTATAAAACTGTGCCTACCCTGCAATACCACCACTAGATATGTATCTCAAAGAGATTTTTAAAAGGGGGAAAATAATTATTTATATATAACTATTTAAAGTGGCTCTTTTTGTGGTGGCAAAGAATTAGAAATTGAAGAGATGTCCATCAACTGGGGAATGGCTGAACAAGTTGTAGTATATGATTGTAATAGAATATAATATGCTATAAGAAATGATGACCAAGAGTATTTCAGAGAAACCTGGAACGACTTACATGAACTGATGCAAAGTAAAGTGAGCAGAACCAGGAGAATATTATACACAGTAATTTCAATTTTGTAAAATGATGAACTGTAAATGACTCAGCTGGTAAAGCAATACAGTGATCCAAGACAAAGGAATCATGATGAAAAATGCTAAGTCAGAAAAAGAACTGATAGAGTCTGAATACAGATAGAAGGATACTATTTTCGCCTCATTTTCTTCATGTTTCTTTTTTAGCGATAGGTCTTCTACAACATGACAAATAGGGAAGTATATATTGCATGATAGCTCATATATAACCTATATCAAATTGCTTGCTGTCTCAGGGAGTGGGGAAGGATAAGAAAAGAGAGAGTTTGGAACTCAGAATATGAGAAAATGAATGTTAGAAATTACTTCTATATGTAATTGGGGAAAATAAAATATTACTAAAAACTCAATAATATTATTAACAATTATGAATAAATTCCACAGAGTATTGTGAAAACTTCCTGAAAAGCTATTTGGCCCATTGCCCACTGAAAACGGATTGATTGTTCATTAGAGCCTAACTTTTATGGAATTAACTGTCCCCCCAACCTCCTGAAAATCTTTGCTCAGGGCCAATTAATCACGTCAGGTCAGTATACCCATACAGAATTTCTAAGTATAGGGAAAAGGGCACGCTTAAGCCCATCTGAGCTACTAATGTGCCAATTATAGTATGTAATTCAGAAGCCAATTGCTTCAAACATATCATAACATGCTTTTAAAATGACATATGAATACATAGAAATTTATACAAATTTCTGTGAATTTCCCCCCCCAGTAACTTGAAATCATTTTCAACATATACCTATATATCTTTTGCTCTTTAGACATATTTGTCCACATTAGCAAAAAATGGTGATGTCAAAACATATTTTAGATACCTGCTACCATTCAGTTCTAGGATAATAAAATTATATTGTTTAAAAAATTATTTGAGCCTAGAAACTATTATCTTTAAAGAGACTTGATTTCCCAACATTATTAAAAATTTTCTCCTTATACTTGGAACTAAAAATAAGTAAAAAAAAAGTTAAACCAGATTCCATGATGCAACTCTAAATATATTAAGTATATTATTGCCAGGTTGATAGTAAACAGGAAAAATGACCTTTGTCACATACTTCTTTAAGAGATATCCTATAGTTGATAGGAGAATTTAGGATTGGTATCTTTTACTTCTGTTCTTCAAGGGCCATAGGAAATTTTATATAAGAAAATAAATTGTAAACAACAACAGTAAAATTTTCTTTTTGAAGAAAGATTTACCCTCAATGGTCCAACCCTATAGTAAGAAATGGACCTTGAAAGGGGGCCTAGGCCTCTGAGTAGGACCTTGGATATCATTGCTTCTAGTTCTTCTCTATAAGAAGGTCATGCTGAGTATCTGCCTGATAAAGTTGTGACTCAATTCATAGGATCATAGAATTAGAACTGTAAGTTACTTCAGGGGAATTATTCCAAAGAGATCAAAGATAGAGAAAAAGGATCTATCTGTATAAAAATATTTATAGCTGTTCTTTTTGTATTGGCAAAGAACTGGAAACTGAAGGGATGTCCATCCACTGGGAAATGGATGAACAAGTTGTGGTATATGATTATAATGGAATATGATTGTAATATAAGAAACGACAAACAAAATGATGACAAAAAATCTCAGAAAAATTCATAAGAAGTGATTCAAAGTGAAGTGAGCAGAACCAGGAAAATGTTGTATAGAGTAACAGCAGTAATGTGCAGGGATCAATTGCAAATAACAACCTCCATTTTAGAATCCATACTGTGTATTGGTTCTAAGGCAGAGGAGTGGTAAGGTAGAGGCAATCGGGGTAAGTGCCTAGCTAAGAAATGTCTGAGGCCACATTTGAACCCAGGACCTCCCTTCTGTGGATCTGGCTCTCAAACCACTGAGCCACTCAGCTGCCCCACAAAATGACTTAACCATTATCAGCAATTCAAGGATCCAGGACAACTGTATGGGACTCATGATGAAAAAGGCTCTCCATCACTTTAGAAATAACTGAAAGAGTCTGAATGCAGATTAAACATGCCATTCTTCACTTTATTTCCTCCATGAATTTTCCCTAGTATAATTGATACATGTTTTCCTTTACAACATGGAAATATGTATTATATAATAGCATGTTATTATATAATAACATATAATAACAATATAACAACATATCATATTATATAAAATACCTATATATTATATAACATTAATATATCATATAATTAATATTATTATATTATCATATAATTATATAACATTCCTAAGTGATCCACAGATATTAAATTTTCAGAGACTCAAATAGTCTTCCCAGCTATTGCTCTACTTCCCTATGCATCTGTGTAGGCAGGATGGATTTGTTATTTTAGGGTTGAGCCTGCTCAAGGACTTTGCCAAGGGTAAGGATTTTGAGGGATTCTACTACCTTAAATAATATAATACATTATATAATATATAAAATATATTTACATATTATATAACATTATATTATATAATATAAATATATAAAACAATAATATACATAATTATATAATATAATATATATTATAAGAATATAATAACAACTTATATCATGTTACCTGCCATCTTGGGGAAAGGGGAGGAAGGGAACATGGATCACAAAATGTCAGAAAACGATTAGTGAAAATTCTTCTGATATAATCTAGAAATTAAAAAAAAATTATTAAAAAAAAAGTTGTTTCAGTTGCCATAAACCATCCTCTTATTTTAGAGGCCACTGAGTCTAATTTTCTCACAGGCTTGCCATGTATAAGGCCCCGTGTTTGTTTCTGAAACTCTCTCTCTTAACCTTTAAACTCAAAACCTTTATGCACTGGGTAGTAGGTAGTAGACTCCCTCAAAATCCTTACCCTTGGGTAAGTCCTTGGGCAGGCTCAGCCCTAAAATAACAAAACCCAAATCTATCCTGCCTACACAGATGCATAGGGAGGAAGAGCAAGAGTTGGGAAGACTATTTGAGTCTCTGAAAATTTACTATCTGTGGGTTACTTAGGAATGGCTGTTGGATTGTCTCATTGGTTTAGCATCCTAAAATGTGGCAACTCTGAGCTGGAGGTAAAACAAGAGTGAAGTATGACAGGGTAATAGGACTACTTATGAGGCTTTTATTTATTATTAATGAAGTAAACAGAGGCATTTGTTAGGAAGCATGAGGAAGGAACACAGCAAGCATGTTGGTGATTTCCCACCTACATCAGATAAAACATGAAAGGGCAATTCTTAATTACAGCCAAATATTAGCAGGGACTCCTGGGAACTCATCATACCATCTCAAGGTCTACATTCATGAAAATTTAAGCAATGTCTAAAAACATGTTAATTTGTTCTTTGTTTATTTCTTTCCTGCCAGACTAATTTATTCCAAAGGACTTTGGTTCTCAAGCGCTAATATATTGATCAGGCCCCATGCAGCATTGTTAACAGTCTGGGGAGGAGATTTCAGTAGAAAACAAAAATCTTCCTTGTTGTTTTCCTTATATGATTAACATTTATTTATGATCCTTGGAATGCTTCCAGTTTCACCCAGATTTGCATATCTGTCTTTCAGCGCAGTGGTTAGCTTCCTGTAAATCTGGTAGTGGAAGGAAGAAATGTACCCTGGCCCTTCCAAATGCCAGTTGGGGCAGATAGAGAGGCCTGAGGATAATTTTACATCTTCTCTGCCAAATGGCTGATTGTAAGGAGCCAAAATATTTGTGTTTTGTTTTTTTTTTTTGCAAGCAATTTTAATCATTAAGAAATCAATGGCCATACTCTTATCTTAGTCTTCCTGCACTGTGAAAAGAGGAGGAGCAGGCAGATTTTGCATGAGAACATATAAAACTCATAAAATGGTTATGATGGAGGCATGGTAGGGAAAGCGAGATACTAGTTATTTATCATTTAAATACATACCTAATTATGTGTTTATAGATCTCTTTTCTTCCTTGCGTAGTCTTTTTAGGATTTATTTCATAGATATGTTTACAAACAAGCTAGGTTATTAATTAGAAAGTTTTTTGGCAATTTATAAAGGCATCTGAAAATAGGAAAGCTCATATATACTATATTAGGAAAGCATGGTTGTAACTAGGATTGGCTGGTTGGGGTTTTGCTCCGTGTGTTGATACATAATACCTCCCAGTTCAAATATAAAATCTTCTGTTTGGTGTTCAAAGTCCTTCACTGAACTCTCCCCTTTTTTTCAGTCTCCTTATACCTTATACCCTGAGATACAGTGACAATGGTCTCCTTGCTGTTCCTCAAAGAAGACACTCCATTTCCAGATTCAAAGAATGTTTACTAATTGTTCCCCATACCTAGAATTGCTCTGTTTCCTCATCTTAGCCTTGTTACTTCCTTTAATTCCCATCTAAAATACCACTTTCTATTTTTCCAAATTCTTTTCAATGCTAATGCCTTCTCTGTTGACTATTTCTAGTTGATCCTGTGTATGGCTTGTCTACATGTTTAAATGTTTTTTCTCCTATTAGAGTCTAAGCTTGTTGAGGGCAAAGACTGTCTTTTGCCTTTCTTTGATGCTCCAGCACTTAATAAATTGACTGACTTGATTGGCTGACTTAACCTCCTAAGGCCTCAGTTTCCTCACCCATAAAATTAACAAGTTAGATCAGATGGCCTTTGAGGTATGTTTTATTCTAAAGCTATGATTTTATGATTTTGGAGGTGGAGGTTGTATCTTTTCCTCCTCAAAATCTGAAGCTGGTTTCTTTTTATGAGTATTTTGGGGAGAAGGTTCTAAGAGAATATGAAGGATAGGAGTTTCAAACTAATGGAAGATAAGGGAAGGAGAGAGGTAGACAGCTGACTTTGTGGCCCAGGGACCTTGTTCTGTTCAGGTTTTGGCCCTGTTATGTCTGGGCATTGCCCTAATAAATTAAATCCCTCTTCTCTCCATGATTAAGGAAGACCTCATTCCTGACATTTCTGAGGCACTGAGAACCTCTGCCTCCTTGGATAATGCTCCTGATCAAGAGGAGCATTTCTTTCCCTTGAAGAAGTTTAGCTCTTAGAACCCTCTGAAGAGGAAGTCCACAAAAGTATAATTCCTTTTTGAAGCAGCTTACTTCAGAAAGATCTGGATTTTGAGGTAGCCTCACTCCATGGGCACTGGTTTAAAGACATATTTCCTCCTCCCTAGAGCAGTCTGACTTCTATCTACAGAGCATCCAGAACTGTGAAGCATTCCCCTGTCTTATCCTTATCTTCCTTCTCCAGATTGTTCTCTCTTTGGCTTGGGGAAGGGTTCTCAAGTGGTTTTGCCCCAGGGGAACAAATTCCTAGTTACATATCTCTGTGAGGTAGGTACTTGTTAAGAACCTTTACTGTCTTTCAAAAAAAAAAAGGGGGCAAAAGATCTGATGGGAAAGAAAGCAGATTAGTGGGCAAATGAACAATAAAACCTATATTGTCCCAAACTAACCTAAAGTTCTTACTAGTCTTTTACACCCAGAACTTTATATAATGCCTTTCTGCATAAACTGAATCAGAAAAATAACTATTAAAATTCTCCTGAAGTCCAGCTGTTTATTTTTAAAAGATGGAAAACCAAAGTGCAGCTAAAGACATTACTTTCCTTGCAAAATTTAAATGAGGACCCAAAGCAGACTTTCTTCCAAAGAAGACTTGGAGAGAATATCTATGACCATTTGGAAAGATCAACTTCAAAAAGCTTTGAGTTTTTAGTTCAGTGAAATATAAACATATTTAGATCATTGTCTGAGAAACAGCTTAAAACTTTCATGTAAATATATTTAAATTGATTTAGAACCTCCTGTACCATACGTTTTTTCTGCCACAAAAAAAGAATAGGGGGGTGCAAAGCTCACTCCATGCAAGTGAATGAACTTCTACATGATGGGCATCGAACGCTAGACAGCTGCCACCAGGTAAAGAGACTTAAGCACTCAGGTTTAGTGGGCAGCAGTGGGCTGTAGTCAGGCTTGGATCCTGGGAGGACCACCATATACTATCCCTTGGTCTAACTCTTCAATAATAGGATCTTTCATTAAGAAAATAATATCTACAATACTTTTACTTTCTTCTTATAAGTAATATAACAAATGAGATAGAGCAAGGGTTAAAAGAAATACAAATGTCTAAATATAGATTAAGTACTCTTTTTATGATTTAATTATTATAGGCTCAATTTAACTTTGTACCTAGATAAAAGCCATTAGTTTTCCTCCTACCTTTGGTAATGTCCAAGACCTTTGCATTGCTTTCAGCTCTATTTCAATTTGTTCCCAAGATTTTTCTCTCTCTCTCTTTTCCCCTTTCCCTCTCCTTCTCTTTTTCCCTCCCCCCTCTCCCTTTCTCTCTCCCTCTCTCTCTTCCTCTTCTTTTCCCCTTCCTCCCTCCCTCTCTCCATTTTCCAGTTCCTCCCCCCTTTCTCTCCTCTCCTTTCTCTTTTCTTTCTCAGTCCCTTTCTTTCTCTCTTTCCACTTTCTTCCCTCCCTTTCTCTTTGTTTCATTTCTGTCCTCAATCCCTTTCTCTTTCTTTGACTTTGTGTTTCTCCCCTCTCTCTTTCACTCTGTCTCTGTCTTTCTCTGGCTCTTTCTGTGTTTGTCTCTGTATGTAGCTGTCTCTCTCATCTTTTTTCAACAATGATTTTTATTGAATATTTACTGCATACACCTCTGTGTGTTAGGTACTATAGGATACAAAGACTAGTAAGGGTGTCAATTGCTTTCTTGATATATCCCTACATTTCTTGATTTTTAACTGCTCCTAATTTGTCTCTACAATGGTCACAGGTGGTTTTCTCTCTTGAGCTTCAAGTTCCATGCCATTTATAGAGACCTCTCTTGGCAGATCTGAAAGACCTGGAATTAGAAGTTATGGTGTCAAATATGGATCCTGCCAAGCTTTAGAGGGGTGGCTATGGAAAACTTCTCAATTTATCTGAACTTCAATTTTCTAATATGTAAAACAGGCTAAAATATTTGTATTATAGACCTCACAGGGAAACCTTTCTGTAAATTGCAAAGTACTATATAAATGTACTACTACTTACTACCTGAAACACTGAGATAATATCTGCCCAATATATGCATAGGGTTGTGAAGATCAAATAAGATTTTACATCTATGTATCTATCTAAAAGTATTATATCTAGGGGGCAGCTGGGTAGCTGGATAACTCAGTGAATTGAGAGCCAAGCCTAGAGACAGGAGGTCCTAGGTTCAAATCTGGCCTCAGACACTTCCCAGCCATGTGACCCTGGGAAAGTCACTTAACCCCCATTGCCTAGCCCTTACCACTCTTCTACCTTGGTGCCAATACACAGTATTGACTCCAAGACAGAAGGTAAGGGTTTTTAAAAAATAAAAATAAAAGTATTATATCTATATCTATATCTATCAATATCCATCCATCCATCTATCCATCTTTCTCTGTCTCTCTGTCTCTGTCTCTGTCTCTGTCTGTCTCTCTCTCTCAAGTATTTTATAAAATACTAGGTATGGCTACCTTTCTGTCACTTTCTTGAAATGGAGAAATATAACCATTATGTTTTATATAATGTTACTGCTCCCAGAAGTTCACTCCTAATTTCCTTATTCTCTCTGAACTCATTCACATATCCTCTTCTCACAAGGGTAAATGTTTCTATCATTTTGCAGCTTAGCTTTTGCAAGGGGTTAGCCAGGAATTCTTAACTTTTTTGTATGTTATAGATCCTGATCAAACCTATGGACTCCTTTTTCAGAATAATATTTTTAAATGCATAAAATAAAATAGACAGGACAACAAAGGAAATAAATTATATTGCAATACTTGCTATTAAAAATAAGTTCACAGACTTCAGGTTAAGAATCCATGTTAAATCTTTGTTTTTCTGAACATTTACAAACTTCTTGGCAAGGGTTTAACTTTTGCTTTAAAAAGGTTGTCCAGGTTTCCTCACACTATGCAAGGAAAACAATATCTCCTATCAGCCAACATACCAAAGAAAAACGGAAAGGAAATTGTCACCATTGATTTCTTGCATGACCTAGGGAAAGATACCCATCTTCTTTATGACTCAAAGATTTGGTGCTCATCAAATCTGGCAGTTACTAAAAATGCCCAACCCCTGTTTACCTCAGGGGGAAATTGTAAAGATAAATGAGACAATATCAGCACTCCATTAAGCTCTTCCAGAAGAAAGACCTTGAAAGCAGGGCAGTAACTAGCAATTTTTGTGCCTGAGGCAAGTAGTGAAAATTGCACCTGGAGCCTATGAACAAACATGCCCCTCAAATGTGCTGCTGGTGAGACTACCACATGGGGGTAGAGGGAGCATATCTGAGGTGCTGCCCCAGGGAAAGGAAGTGGGAGATCTGGAAGTTTTGTATTTTAACTATTATCACTAATTAAGGGATAAACTTATAGTTTGTACACTATTAAAGATCTCTAAATGCTGTCATGCCCTAGAAATTTTGGTGCCCTGAGCAAAGCCTTGTTCACTTTGTTCTTGTTGGCTTTGCCTAAGAGTATTAGAGACAGCTGATGGCTCAGTGGGTGGAGCAGTGGGCCTGGAGTCAGGAAGACCTGAGTTCAAATCCAGCCTCAAGCACTTCCTAACTGTGTGGCCCTTGGGAAGTCATTTTACCCTGTTTGTCTCCGTTTTCTCATCCATAAACTAAGCTCGAGAAGGAAATGACAAACCACTTTAGTGTCTTTGCCAAGAAAACCCCAAATGATATCAAGAAGAATTGAATACAACTGAAATACTGAACAACAAAACAGAGAGCATCAGTTGCCAGATTGCCAGAGGGGTTCATGACACACAAAAAAAGTGTAGAATTTTTGATATGGGGATAAATCAAAGGTGACCCCCATGTCATTGAAGTGATGGAACTGGGGCAAAGGCACTAAATTACAGGCTTCTTAAGGCAGGGAATAGGCTGTCTTTCATCTTTGCATACCTCACATGGTACACACCATTCAATAAGCACTTTATCAATGTTTGTGGAATTGAATTGGTGCCTGTCATTGACCAAGTTGCTGACAAAGCAGAAGTACTGTTACTTGGTGCAAGTTCCTGTTGCCAGAGCTATAACCAGCCCCCTGAGCATCGATTGCCCAAGGTGAAAATGAAGACTGGGCCCTCTGCCTGAGAGGGAGGACTATAAATAGATGTACACCTCCTTCCAGCTCTCTAGCTCTGATCCTGTCATCTTTGGCTCTGCTAAATGGATACCTACCACTGTCATCCCATGGATGGATTTTTTCCTTATGCATAGAGCACTGGGTTAAAGCTCCCTTTGAAAACTACTCTTGGATGTTACCTTCTGTTGTGTTTGAACTGCTTTTGGTAGTCATTTCAACAAATTATGATTAGCACTATTATGTATATACAGTGTACCAGGTATCTGGGATACAAGGATGAAAAATTACATCATTTCTACCCTTAAGGAATTTATAAACATGCCTTCCAATCCCATAGATTTAATATCTTTGGAATCATCTTTGACTTATCTCTGACTTTTAGCTTTTATTACCAACTCATTGCCAAATCCAATAAATTTTTCTTTCAAAATGTTTTGTACAAGATTTCCTTGTTAAGATGGCGGCAGAGTAAAAAGCAGCTGCTTAACCTCTCCTAACTGAAACATATAGGACTCCTTAAGAAGACATAAAAACAAATCCAGAGGAACGAAGGGACCCCACAACAGGGTGCAGCATTGGAGGTACGTGGAATCAGGGCATTTCCATGCTATAAAGGGGTGGAACAGCTCTCACTAAAATGCAAGCTGAGCAATCCCCTCCCCCATACCCCATACCACCTACAGTGCCAAAGCCAGCGCACAAGAGTTAGAGCAAGTTTGGGGTACGCATTAAGTCCTTGGCAGCTACCTGGGGTCACCAGGGCCTGCCCCTGAGAGCAGCAAGACTTAAGATCCCAAGAGGCTAAAGAACACGTGCGGACTCTGAATGCAGATCCTAAGCGTAGGCACGAGTGCGGGCTCAGACACAAGTGCAGACACGGATCCTGAGCACAGGCGAGGATTCAGATCCTGAGCACAGGCATGGACCTTGAGTGGGCACCCAGTGCAGAGGGGTGCATGACTGTGGAAGCAGCACCCTGAGACTGTTAAAGGAGCCTCGGGCAAAGGAACAAGCAAGGGGACCACCAGGAGGCTTGACCCTGAGAACAACTAGACCTGAGACCTCAGGAGCCTAAAGAGTGCAGACAGACCCTGAGTGTGAGGATAAACCTGAGAGGGTGCAGGGCTAACAATGGCAAGTCAGAGACAAGAACCCCAAAAGAGAAAGATCATCAAGAAGAAATCTGTAACACTTGACAACTTTTACACAGATAAAATCCAGACAACAGAGCAAACAGCAGAGGAGAACAAACAAGTAATCATATCCAAACCTTCCCAAAATAATGAAAACTGGCCACAAGCTATTGAAGAGTTCAATCAAATCTGAGATGATGAGAAAGATGAAAGAGATTTGGTGAGAGAAGTGGGAAATAGCTCAAAAAGAAATTAACAGATTAGAAGACAGAAACTCCCAATTGGAGAAAGATGCCCCCAAATCAAACGGAATGGTAAGCAAATTGGAAACCAAAATCTGGCAAGAAAATAACAGTTTAAAAGGCAGAATTTCACAATTGGAAAGTGAGGCAAGTAAATTGAAGACCAGAAATGACCAGATTGAAAAGGAAAACCAAATGATTATAGCCGAAAACCAGTCCCTAAAGGCTAGACTTGAGCAATTAGAAGCTAATGATCTCTCAAGACAGCAAGAACAAATAAAGTCAGAAGACTGATAAAATAGAAGGAAACGTGAAATATCTCAATGAGAAAGTGACAGACCAAGCAAACAGGTCTAGAAGAGACAATCTGAGAATCATTGGTCTTCCTGAAAAAGCAGAAACTAATAGAAATTTGGACTCCATTCTAAAAGAAATTATTCAGCAAAATTGTCCTGAAGTTCTACAACAAGAGGGCAATATAGACATTGAAAGGATCCATAGATCACCCTCTACACTAGACCCAGAAAAGACAACCCCCAGGAATATAATAGCCAAATTCAAGAGCTTCCAAGTAAAAGAAAAAAATTTTACAAGAAGCTAGAAAGAGACAGTTCAGATATCAAGGAGCACCAATCAGGATCACACAGGATCTGGCAGCCTCCCTCCACACTAAAGGGCCACAAAGCCTGGAATATGATATTCAGAAAGGCAAGAGAACTGGGTCTACAACCAAGGATCACCTACCCATCAAAACTAACTATATACTTCCAGGGAAAAGTTTGGGCATTCAACAAGATAGAAGATTTCCAAGTATTTGCACAGAAAAGACCAGGACTAAATGGAAAGTTCGATATCCAACTACAAAAATCAAGAGAAACATGAAAAGATCACAATAATCACCTCAACTACTCAACTTGGCTTTCTCATCTTACTGTTGCTGCAATCAAGTTTCTATTCTTGTAAAATACCATGGTAAGAAACTCCACGGAAGCCTGACAAAGTTCCTTCTCGTTGTTTGGTTTATAATCCCTTTTCAGTTGTATTCCCACTGGATATCCCTTTAATTCTGGTCTCAATACTGTAAACAATTCATTTAAGATGAATATATATGGATATATATTCATTCTCTTCTCTCTAAAATTTTTACAACATGGTTAGAGAATTTGCTGGTGATTCTCCTATATGGGCTAAATCCATTGGACATGGGAAAGATTCTTAGATGTAACCAAAGGAGACAAAAGTCATGGGCTTGGGGAGGGGGATAAATAAGCCAGCCAATTGAAGTGAGAGGGGATCAAGGTAGAGAAGTCTCTGAGCCAGGTAGTGTATTTCTTAGGGAGGAGGAAGAATGATTTGGCATACCAAGAGCTACAGCAACAAGAATCTGGATAAAATTAAATGAACTATAAAAGAGGAGAACTTTCTGACTTAAAAGGGCAAAAATGTATCCCATCTTTCTCTCTTAGACCTACAAGTTAGGAAAACTGAGGGAAGAAGAAGCAACCTTTGGAAAAGGTTTCAAAAGATATGACATCTTTAGAAAGAGAAAGCTATTTCAGTAAGCAACTGTAAATGGAAGGAATAATGAAAGGGTACAGGGAAATTTGTTAACAATAGAAGAATGTTGTAAAGGATGTGGAAAAGAAGGGGACAGGAAATGAAGACTGAGGAAAGTTCAACAAGAATGTACTCTGAGGGAGGAAGAAGAAGAGTGGCTATCACATTGTCTCTTATTTCACACTGTTATGATATGTGGGTGCTCTGGCCAGCTAGCACAATGGTGACATTCCAACCTGCATGGGAAAGTAACCCAGAAAAATGGTGTGACATCGATAGGACTATATCGATATATCTAGGATACAACAAGTGTTACTGGAGAAGTGAAAAACTAATCAAGCAACCACCATTCTGCTGAGGGGATATGGGAAAACACTCCTTCACTATTCCTTTCTCTAACATCTTGTGCTTTGTTTCCTCACATGAGAATATTAGTACTTGAGATTGTACAAAGGTAATATAACATACAAAAATACAATTACACAGAATTTGGTATATTCATTTAAATACTTATATATTTCTATGTGTATATAACTATATATAGCTCTATATGTAACCACAATCATATATTTTTGTATATCATACTAATTTGGTACAGTTTTAAGTACAAATATCCACATTTGAGGAAACAAAATTATTTCTCACAAGGAGTTATTATTTTTCATATGATTATTTAATTTTATTTGGTTATTTCTTTTTAAAAAAAAAAACCTTTACCTTCCATTTTGGAATCAATACTGTGTATTGGTTCCAAGGCAGAAGAGTGGTGAGGGCTAGGCAATGGGGGTTGAGTGACTTGCCCAGGGTCACACAGTTGGGAAGTGTCTGAGGCCAGATCTGAACCCAAGACCTACTGTCTCTAGGCCTGGCTCTCAGTCCACTGAGCTATTCAGCTGCCCCCTCATTTGTTTATTTCTTACCTCCCCAACTGTATTATAAACTCCTTAAGTTCTGGCACTGTGCTTATAGTTCTTTGAACAACACAGATCTTATAACATAGTATAAATTTAATAAATGACATTTGATTGTTAAAAAATGTTTTGTACATCCATTCATACCAATTCAGCAAACATTTTGACTCAGAAAAATGGTTGAATAGTATAATTTACAAATTCCAAGTTGTTGTTTTTTTAATTTTCATTCAAAATCCTCTTATTTAAAATCCATTAAGCACTCCAATTAAGGAAGGCAATACATTCTTTGGGGAAGCAATTCAGACTGTGACCCCAACATAATACCAAGCTTGATGATTCAAAAAGCGATTGGCCTCAATTCCCTCATGTTGCCACTTTTAGTTTCTGAATAGTTGTGTTTTTTTGTTATCTGGGGGGGGTCAAACTTTTCCATTAAGAAGGAAAACATAATCTTAAGACTATGAAACCCTGGAGCACATTCAGTCTGTTATCATTAAAGAGCTGTTTGCTAGAATCCAGTCTCAACTGGGCTGAATGGGTATAGTGGATGAATGACAACTGGCTACCCAAAGAGGTCTGGTATAGTGAGCTGAAGGCATTGTGTCGAAGACACGAAGGTAATGGAGACAGTTATACTAAAGGAGTAGCTAATAGCTACTGCTGGGAAATAGAAGTATAATTATCATTGATAGGCAACATGGTGCAAGGGAAAAAGTGACTCTAGCATTGGAAAGTCTGAGTTTTAATTCCAGATGTGCCCTTTAAAAGTCTGTGATGTTGGGAAAGTCACAGAATCTCTAGCAGTTTTTCCATATGTAAAATGGTGGGTTTGTATCAGATAACTTCCTGGATCCCTTTTAACACTAGTTCTATAATCATCTATAATCACTCATCAGTGATTAAATGGCTTATTCTGACCAATGGTATTATAGATTTAGAGCTGGTAAGGACCTTAGATTTAGAGCTGGTGAGGACCTTAGAGAGCAACTCGTCCAACTTGTTCATTTTATAGAGGAGGAGCTGAGACACTGAGAAGTTAAACAACTGGTCCAAAGAAGGTAGGTGGTAGAGTGGACAGAGGATTGGACCTGGAGTTAGGAAGACCCAAGTTCAAATCCAGTCTTGGACATTCACTAGCTATGTGACCACAGGTAAGCCACTTAACCTTCTCTATCTGCCTCAATTCCTCATCTGTAAAATGGGAAAAATAATAACACCTATCTCCCAGAGTTTTGGTGAGGATGAAATGTGACTCATATTTGTAAAGGATTTTGCAAACCTGAAATGTTAGCTATTCTTTTTATTCTTCTTCTTATTAAAAATTTGAACTCCGAATCTTTCCCTCCAGATCTTTCTCTCTTAGCACTGAATAATCACATGATTCAGTGCTTAATGCAAAGAAGCAAAATTACAACTGCAAGTCCTGCCATGAATTGCTTAGACCTTCTTGAGCAAAAAGACCATATGTAGAGTAGACAGATATAGGAAGTGTCACATTCCTGTCTGAACGGCACCAAGAGGCTGAGGCACCAACAGTTCTGTGGTCCCAGTGCCATCCTTGAATGTTGGTTGTACTTGGAAGAGCTGAATGAGGGAGAGAGTGAAGGAAGGAAGAGTTGTTAGACTTTCTGCTCACCTCAGAGACCACATTTCAGTCACCAAATTGCTTTGTTTACTCAGATGGAGGAGGTCCACACTGCCAAAAGCCATAGATTACTGGGGAAATTTGTTTGTAAGGTTCTTTGATGCCATGTGCAGCCCAGTAACATGCTGCTAAAATGGGGAGAGCTGATTTTTGTTTATATCCCTAAACAGAACCATTTGAATACACAGTTTGAAAAGACTTGTTACAGAAGCAATGCATTTTCTCCAATGGGGTGATTCATGACTAATGTCTCCATTTTGGACCCTGCCATTGAATGTGAAGCCATATGCTTTAAATTACAAGCACACTAAGCAAATCACAAGTTTCTTAAGATGGTGCTTAAAGTCTGTTTTGGCATCTGCTGGTTGCCAAAAGACCCATATGATTCTGTAATTAAACAACAAATATTTTCTGCAAAATCAATCATTTGGCTTTCCCTGGACCCTTTGAGCATGACTCTTAGCTGAAAGAAATTACACAACTATCTCCTCTTAGAATTACTTATCACACATTCCACCCCATGATATTCTGTTCTTTCAGTATCTATTTGCTTTACTCTTGTTCCTTTTTTATTGGAATCTTTATTGTTCCACGCAAAATCAATAAGAGAACCACAGAACAATCAACCAGAAATTCAGAGGCAAGAAGAAGTGATTCTAGCATTAGGTACCATGACATATATGCCCTAACAGCAAAATTTGCCACCTCAGATTTAAGACCCACCACTGAAACTAAGACATACTACTAGTTTTCTTGTTCTGGTAGAAGGAAATGTAAACAGACATAAAATAAAATCCAGACATAAAAAAGGCAGGGAATACTGAAGCAATAACTAATATCTACTAAGTATGGGATATAAGAACTGATTCTGATATCCCATTTCCTACATAGTCAAAGACAATTAGATTTATCAAGCCCATAGTCACCTATGAAAAGAGATATAAGAAGATCTCAAATGTGGCCTCAGATACTTCCTAGTTGTGTGATCCTGTGAAAGTCACTTAGCCCCATCCTTACCTGACCCTTACCTTTCTTCTGCCTTAGAACCAATATACAGTATTGATTCTAAGACAGAAGATCAGGGTTTTTTAAAAAAAGATCACCATTCCTTCCATTCCTTTGCAGAGTTAGGAGGCTGGTCAGTGTGTGACATTGCATATTTGTTATTCAGTCATGTGTGACTGTATGACCTCATCTGGGGTTTTCTTGGTTTACCATTTCCTTCTCCAGCTCATTTTACAGATGAGGAAACTGAGGCAAACTAGACTAAGGGATTTGCCTAAAGGTCACATAGCTAGTAAGCCTCTGAGGACAGATTTGAAATCAGGTCTTCTTGAATCTAGGCCCAATGCTCTACCACTGAGCCACCTCGCTGCCTCTAGAGAATGATACAAATGATAAAATGACAAAATCAAATACTAGATTACTTCTGTTTTCTCTGACAAGGTGAATGATCTTTGGATTAAGGAAAGAAAACCAGAAAATGGTTAACAGGGATGAGGATAAGGAGGCAGTAACAGCATCATTCTCAAATAATTCAAGCCACCAGGTTTTGGCATTGTAGGATGTTAAAAGAACTGGCAGATATGGCTAATGACTCACTGTTAGTGACCTCTGAAAAGCTGTTTTGAACAAGAGAGGAGTTGTAGGACTGAAGACAGGCAAAAAGAGAATTTTCTAATGAGGGGGAAAAGGTGGGATCTTTCAGTTAGTGGGCTATCAGGTTGTTAACTTCTGGCAAAATTCTAAAACATACTGTACTTTTATTGTGAATGTTTAGGAAGGGAAGTGGCAATCACCAAGATTCATCTTGGTTTCATCAAATACTAAGCATGAAAGATTGTATGGGTATGTGTAAAATGGATTTGGAGTCAAAGGGACTGGGTTTAAATTCCAATTCTCTAGTCCTTATCTTTGGGAGCATCGACAAGTCATTTAACTCCTCACCTGTAAAGGAAAGTAGACAAATTAGATGAATCCTGAAGTTCCTTGCAGCTCTAAATCTATGGTTCTTTACCAGACAGCCTCGCCTTCTTATTTGATAGGTTACCAGAGCTGGAGAATGCCATGCACAGTATATGTGGATTTCAGTAAAACACTTGACGGTCTTCCATGCTGTTCTCATGGACATGATGGAGAGATATGGGCTACATGATTAGACAAGTAGGTAGATTTGGACTTGGTTGAATGGCTAGCCTCAGGGAATTATTATTAGGTAATTGATGTTGTTCTGGAGGAATGCCTCTAGTGTAGTGTCCCAGAGAATTGACTTGGCCTTGTTCTGTTGAATATTTTTATCAATGACTTGAATGAAGGGGCAGTTTCCATGACCATCAGATTGGTAGATGACACTAAGTTGGGAGGTATGCTAATATGTTGAATAAGGGAGCTTGGCAGGCTAGAACATTGGGTTGCATCAAAGAAATTTATTAGAAATAAAAATTCTTTCATGTGGGTTCCAAAAATCAATTTCAAAAGTACAAAGTAGAGGGGAGTTCTTGGCGAGAGAACAGTTTGTATTTTAAAAAAAATCTGGATATTTTAGTTAATTGAAATTTCAATAGAAATCAATGGTAAGGCATGATAGCCCCCAAAGCTGATGTGATTTCCGGTTATATTAATGGGCACAAGATAGTGAATAAGGAAGTTGGTAGCCCTGCTGTTCTCTGCCCTAATCAGACCCACATTTAAATTATAATGTTGAGCTCTGAGCTTCCCATTTTAAGGACATTGACAGACTAGAGGGCATTCAAAGAAAGGGGATTGGTGTAGTGACCTACTAGATCCTGATTTTATTGTTCATCTAGAGACAAAACTGTTGACAAAACTGAGTATGAATGTTTATTTAGGCAATGACTTGGGGTGACACAGTAGTTGATTTTAAGCATTTAACTAGCTCTTTTATAGAAGAAGGATGACTTGTTCTTCTTCAGAGAACATAATATCAGTGGGTGGAAGTTTTATAGAAATAGGTTTAAGTTTGATGGATAGAAAAGCTTCCAAATGTTTGTTAGGAAGAGGTACCCAAAAGTGAAATGAGTTTCTCATCAATAGAGGTGTTCAAGTGGAAGTTGAAAACCATTTATTGGGGATATTGTAGGAAGGATTCCTACTCAGTTGTTGTACTGGACTAGAAGGTCTCTAAGATTTCCTTGAACCCTAAGATTCTAATAACAGCTAATAGTTAACACTTGTATAGTACTTACTACGGGCCAAGTACTGTACACTTTATAATTATTATCTCATTTGGTTCTCACAACAATCCTGAGAGGTAGGTACTATTATTATTCCCATTTTACAGATGAGGAAACTGAGGCAGAGGTTAAGTGACTTGTCTAGGAATACAGAGTAAGTGTCTAAGATCAGATTTGAATTGGGGACTTCCTGACACCATACTCAATGCTCTATTTGTGGTACTACCTATCTATCCAAGGTTCTATGAGTAATATTATCACCAAGTATATCTTATTGGCTTTGTCATATACATTGGATTTCTCACCTCTCATTCTGAACACTGTACTGAACTCTGCTACTTACTATCAAATCATTCAATTCCCCAATAAGTAATTATTAAGTGCCTACAGTAAGCCAGGCACTGTTAGGTGCTAGTTATTCAAAGATGAAAACAACACAGTCCCTTGACTTCAAAGAATTTACATTCTGCTGGGGGAACCAACATTGTCATAACCAAATACACACAAAGTAATTTTGGATGGGAAGAATGCTGGCAACTGGTGGGATAAGAATAGACTTCTAGAAAGTCAACCTAAGCTGAATTTTAAAGAAGCTAGAGATTCTGGGAGATGAAAGAAAGGAGGGAATGCTTTCTAGGCATGGCAAAAGTCTCCACAAAAGCATGGAGATAGGAACTGGAGTGTCATATGTGGGTAATAACAAGATGCTCAGTTTGGCTGGAACATGGAGCATATGAGGGAGAGTAATATGAAATAAGACTAGTAGGGCAGGCTTGAGCTAGATTGTGAAGGACTTTAAAAAATCAAACAGTAACTAGAAGCCTTTCTAATAAGATCAGAAGTGAAGCAAGGATATTCATTATCACGATTATTTTTCAGTATCATAGTAGAAATGCCAGCTATAGCAATAAGATAAGAAAAAGAAATTGAAGGAATAAGAAGAGGCAATGAGGAAACAAAACTATCACTTTTTGCAGATGATATGCTGGTTTACTTAGAAAACCCTAGAAAGTTAGCTAAAAAACCAGTTAAAACAACAGTGAAATTGCAGGATATAGAATAAGCCCACATAAATCATCAGTATTTCTATATATTACCAAAAAAAATCTAGAAAGAAGTGATAGAAAAAATCCATTTAAAATAATTAGAGTATAAAATACTTTAGGGTCTACCTGTCAAGGAATACACTGGGACTATATGAACATAATTATAAAACACTCTTTATAGAAATAAAGACAGATCTAAGTAATTGAAGAAAATTCATTGCTCACGGGTAGGCAGAGCCAATATGATAAAAATGATAATAAGTTAATTTACTCATTTATTAGTTTACTAAATTAATTTAACTACTTAACACTATACCAGTCTAACTAACAAATAATTATTTTATAGAAGTAGAAAAAAATAAAATTCATATGAAGGAACAAAAGTTCAAGAATATCAAAGGAATTAAATCAATGAAAAACAATGGGAAAGAAAGAGATGTAAAAGTGCCAGATATCGCACACCACTCTATAAAGAGGTAATCATCAAAACTGTTTGGTATTGGTTCAAAAATAGAGGTTGTTAATCAATGGAATGTATTAGGTACACAATACACAAAAGCAAATGAGCATGATAACATAGTGTTTGATAAACCCAAAGATCCCAGAAACTGGGGCAAAAACTCACTATTTGACAAAAGTTGCTTCAAAACCTAGAAAAAGATCCAGCAGAAATTAGACATAAACCAACAACTCATGCCATTTATCAAGATAATCTCAAAATGGATATTAGACATCAAAGGTTATATCGAAAGGATATCAGTAGAACATCGAAGATAATTTCCTGTAATATCTATGGATAGAGGAAGAATTCATGACCAAATAAGAGATGAAGAAGGTCACAAGAGGAAAAATGGATAACTTTGAATATATGAGCGTGAAAAAGTTTTTGCAAAACAAAACCAACAGTGGCTAAAATTAGAAGAATAGAAGGAAACTAGAGAAAAAATGTTTTTGGCAAATTTCTCTGCTAAAGGTCATATTTCTCTAATATATAGGGAATGGAGCCAAATTTATGAGAATAAGAGCATTTCCTAATTGATAAAAGGTCAAGATATCTGAACAGGCAGTTTTCAGATGAAAGCATCAAAGCTATCAATAATTGTATGAAAAATGCTCTGATTAATTATGAATATTAGAGAAATGCAAATTAAAACAACTTTGAGATACTACTTCACATCCATCAGACTGGCTAAGATGACAGAAAAGAAAAATGATAAATATTAGAGAGAATGAAGGAAAGAAGGAACATTAAATGCACTATTGGTGGAGCTATGAACTATTCTAACTATTCTGGAAAGCAATTGGGTACGATGCCTCTCCCTGCACAAAGCTACTAGACTGTTAGTATGCTTTGCTTTAACCCAGCAATACTTCTACTAAACATATCAAAGAAAAGGTTAAAGATCCCATATATATGAAAATACTCATGGCAATTCTTTTTGTGGTGGTAAATAAAGGTCATGCCCATCAGTTGAGGTTTGGCTGAAGAAGTGGTGGTATATAAATAGGATAGATATTGTGTTATAAGAAATGATGAAAGTGGTGGTTTCAGAAATACTGGGGAAGATTTATGTGAATGGATACAAAGTGATTTGAGCACAACTTAACATTAATATTGTAGAGATGATCAAATGTAAAATACTTAGTAACTGACCAACACAATGACCCATCACAGTTCCAAAGAACTAACGATGAAAAAATGCAGTCCACCTCCAGCTAAAGAACTGAAAAATTCAGAATGCAATCTTCTCTTCCTGATTTATTAACTTGGTTGGTCCTTGGACAAATTACACAGTTCAAAATTGGGTCTGTACCCAAAGCCTTTTCATCTCAGTCAGACCTGTTCTCTCATAGAGGAGCATGCAATTAAAAAGAAAACCCAACAATCCCTGTTTAAGTACTAAGGGTTAACTTCAAGTTATCATGAGGTACTAGAAAAAAGATTCTGGTGGATGCTGTAGTATGTGTATGTACACATAGTTCTGACCTCAAGAATAAGGATAATCTATGGTTATGGGATACTTAGGACATCTCATAGGCTCATACTGTTTTCAGGCAACTTCCTAAGTGTAGAGTATTACAGAACAGTTGATGACCTTTTTGGTAGAGGGAGTCTTATCTCTAAAAATTCTCTTTACTGATGAAATCACAGATTTGGACAATGATTTGATATTATGTATGATACATGGGCACGAAATATGTTTATTTTGTATGTGTGTATTCTGTATCATCAATAAGACTTATCTATTATATACACATGTATTCAACAAGCAGGTGCTGAGCATACAAAAATTCAAACAGCCCCTGCCCTAAATTCTGCTGTTGCAGTTAGTGGTGATAGAACTAGCACACAGATAAGGAAATGCAAAGTAATTGGAAGTGGGAGAGACCACTAACCATGGGTATCTAGAAAGGCTTCAAGTAAGAGCTAGCACATGAGCTGAGCCTTGAGGAAAGCTGGGGATTTTTGGAGATGAGGATATGAAGGGAGTAGATGCCAGGCAGGGAGACCACCCAGAGCCAAGGCACAAAATGAGAAATAGTATGTCAAAGGAACAACTAGAGGTGAGTGAGACTGGAACAGAGAATGCATGAAGGGGGTAATATTAAATAAATATAGAAAGCTAGGTTGTGGGCAGGTTATCAATGACTTTAGAACCAGGCTAAAGAGTTTGTTAGTTGTTCCAAACCTAGAGATAATCATTAGTGGTCTTGGTAAGAAGCTGGGAAAGGAAGCCACTTAAGGTCAACAAATTTATGTGATTTACTAAGGTATGGTCAATGGCCTTTATTTAAAAAATGGAATTTATTATCTGACCTATTATTACCTTCCGCCTTTAGGCTTTTGATTGATAATAGCTAGACTATTGAGGTTTTCCAGTATACATAATCTCAGGTTTAATAGAAAATGGTGACAGAGTATAGTATATATCTTGACATCTATTTAACTGATTTCTGAAATCATAGGGAAAGAGGGTTTTGCTAATTTAATTTAATCAGAAGCAGCAGTAACTGCCTTATGTTTCCTCTAGCACAGGGATTTGGAGTTTTAATCTATATAGGAATGAGATTTGCATTTGGAAAGGCAGGCCTGAAATAGGGCACATATTGATTGATACAGTATAATCTTTTAAAACCCTGACCATCAGAATGTATACAAAGGACAGCAAAGAGAGACCCAAATTAATTGCTACAATCGTTTTTTTTTCCAGAAAAAAGGAATTTCCCAATGCCTCAAGTTACAAACAAAATAAAACAAATAAATAGTAAAGTAAGGAGGGCAGGAGATGGAAAAACCTAGAACAAAGTTTCCAAAAGCCCAGTTTGATTATGTGTACCTTGTAAATGCTGAAAATTGAGCTGGCATTCTGATGAGGAGGGAGATTTAAAGTCAGAAAATATCTAGTTTTCTATCAGATGGGTCTCTTCATTTTAAGTGCACATCAATGGTTTCCCTCAATTAGGACACATTCTCTCAAGTCAATTGACTTCAGAGATTTCATCTCAAAGCCCCAAATCAGTGACACTGCATAGCTGTAGATTCTAGCAAAAGTACTGTTCACAACAGCACCCTAGAGTTACTCAAGGACAGAAGCCTTGCCAAACACTTTGGTCAGCGACTCTTTATTAGTGGGATTCCAAATTTGTTATCAAAGTATAATATACCCCATCCTCATGTTTCAAAGAGGATAGAGCTCTCTTCTTTTCTTTCCCTTCCAAATTCAGCTTGACTTTGTTAGCAAGGAACCCTGCCCCTCGGGGAGGAAAAGTGAGAGCTTAGAGAAAGAAAGGAAAAAAAAAACACAACAGTGTTTGTCACGCAAGACCTATCCCTTTAACAGATTTGGTCCTCTCCTTTTGGTGACAAGAGGAAAAAGGGCTGAGGAATGTATCCTCTGGGACTTGCAGATAGAAGAGTCTGTCTGTCTCTATCTCTGTCTCTGTCTTTGTCTCTGTCCCTCTTCCTCCCTTCTTCCCTCCCTCTCAATCTTTCTTTTCTCTTCTCATATTATTTTCCTCCCTCCAGTCCCTCCCTTCACCATTGAACAATGATTTACATTATACACATTTACATCAGACAGTTAGGTGTTCCTGAACCTAAAGGTAGGTGTAGAGGAAAGCAGTACATCACAGAAACACAAAATCTCAGTTGGAAGAAACCTCAGAGGCTATCTAGATAAATTTATACCTGAAAAAGAACTTCCTTTTATAGTTTCTCTCATGAGGAGGTAAAAAAGGTAACAACAAAGCAGCCCATTCCACGTTGGGGGAGTTCTAATTATGAGGAGGGGGTCACATGAGTTGGACATGACTGAATATCAATAACAATTGTGTGGAAGTTTTTCCATATGTGAAGTCTAATTAGACCTCTCTGCACCTCCCAGCCATTGTTTCTAGTTTAGCCTCCTTGAGTCACACATGAGTCTAATCCATCTTCCATGGGATGGTCCTTCTAATACTCAAAGAAACCATCATGTCCCACTCTTCCCAAGTCTTCTCTTTTCTAGGCTAAATATTTCGAATCCTCTCAAGAGAAATCTATATAATATAAGCTTGAGGTCCTTTATTATCTTGGTTGTTCTCTCGAAGTCATATAGATTGTCCAAGTTCTTTCTAAGATATATTTTGGAGAATGGAACATAGCCCTCCAGATGTGGTCTGAGGAGACCTTGCTAGTCTTGAGGCTTTGCCTTTCTTAATGCACTCTACCATCTAATTCCCTGGAATGAAATATCCATCCCACTCTTATTTCATAGTGGGTTTGCAATAAATAATAAGAAATCCCCTTTAAATTTTGAACTACTGTCTAGCTACATTTTCCTGACCTTTTTACTTGTGAAGTTGATTTTCTGGACCTAGTTTTAAGATTTTACATTTATCCCAATTAAGTTTTCCTTTCTAACTCTTTACCCTTTGTCTTAGAATCAATACTAAGTATCGGTTCTGAGGCAGAAGAGTGGTAAAGACTAGGCGAGTGGGGTTAAGTGTCTTGTCCATGGTCATACAGCCAGAAATTGTCTGAGGCCATATTTGTATCCAGGTCTGGCTCTCTATCCACTGAACCATCTATCTGTCCTTGATTAGTTTTCATTTTGTTATATTCAGTCCAACATTCTAACGAGTTGAAGTCTCTCTATGTTTTTTGGAATCTATTTTTCAGCTTTTTAGCTCTCCCTCCAAACTTCAAGTCATCTGCAAACTTGAGAATCATTCTACTTTCACCACAATTCAGATCATTGATATAAATGGTCAACCACACAGGAAGGAATAAGACAGCTATATATGGTGGGAGGAAACAGAGAAAGAAGATAGAACTACACAAATTTTATTTTGCTTTGGATCATAAAAAGAACAACAAAAATGGCTAAAAGGGAGTTGAAAGTCTGGAGAAGTTGAAGATAGTAAGAGTTTATTCAGATGTCCTCATTGAGACTGACACCAGCTCTAGATAGCTTACATTCCAAAGTACTGAAAGAATTGGAATAGGTGATAATTGAGTCACCATCAATGCTCTCTGGAAGATTGTGGAGACTGGAACACCTGGGCACTTCAGGAGAAAATGCTTTCTAAGTTCCTATGGAACCATTAATGGCTACTCTTTAAGTCTGGCCACTCAATTCATTCCAAAAACACCTAATTGTACTAATAAAGTCAGCCTAGTGTTTTACAAAGTATGGTTCAAAGATCTCTAAGTGTCCCTAAGTCACCTTCAGGGGTCTGTAAGGTCAAAATGATTTTCATTATGATTTTATCCACCTATTAAATATTCCCCATTTCCAAGTACATATCTATATGAGCCTGAATTTTCTTCATATATTTTAACCAAAATAACATATAGCAACAGATTGAATACAGAAGCAGATATGAGAATCCAGCTGTCTTCTATTAGGCCAGACATTTAAGAAATTTGCAAAAATATGTATACCAATGCTACTCTTATCTCCAATTTTTAGGACAATGTATAAATCATAAAAATATGCCATTTATGCTAATATGTCATAATGGACTTATTATTTTAAGTGAATTAAATATTTTAAAATTTATCCATTTTAATTTCCAATATGGTAAATGTTGATTGATAGTTTAACATATGCAAAAAGTATCTTAGGACTTTCCAATATTATTTAAGAGTATACAGAGATCCTGGGACCAAAAAGTTTGGAAAACATTAGTTTAGCTTATATCTCTTCATCTCATTCACAAGAATAGCATGAGAGACCTGGCCAAATGTTTGTTGGATAACAATTTAGTAAAACACATTTGTAATATTTCCTTAAACCAGTGATGGGCCAGATATGGTCCCCTGAAATGTTCTATCTGGCCTCCTGACATTATTCCTAAATCTGACAAATACAATGAGTAGGATACAATACAATGAAACTTCAAAAGAGTTGCCTCAGAAACAGACTGACAGATGAGCGTTTCCTTTCCTTTGGCCCCCTCTTTAAAAAGTTTGCCCATCACTGCCTTAAACTATTAGCTTAGTTAGCCCACTAAGAAAAGGAAATGAGATTAGGATATCATGACCTATTCGTAATGAAGCCATCTTGCATTTTTCTGATCATTGCTTCCCTGTAGATGCTTATTTACCATTGATTGTCATAATGTTTTAGAATTTTATTAGAGTAAAGTCAAGCTAACTAATCTATCATTTGCAGAATTTAATTTCTTCCTTTCTTACAAAAATAGTGACATTTGCCCTTCTCTAATCCTGCAGCATTTCTCCTGTTTCCCTCAATCTTCCAGAGAGTCCTGATAATGACCAATAATCATATTTTCCAGTTATTTCAATATTTTGGGATGCTATCTGGACCTGGCAATGGGTTAAAAGAGGACATTCTTACTATCTTCTATTTCTCTTTGGCTTCAACATACTATTAGCCATTTTTGTTCTTTTCAATACAAAAAAAATTAAATCTGCATAATTCTGTCCTCTTTCTCCATTGTATGTTATCATTATTTCATTCACCCACACGCAGCTGTTTTGTAGTTTCTTTGATCCTCTTCTTTTTTTGCCAATATAACTTTCAAAAACCTTTCTTATCATGAATTATAGGGGTGCCTCGTTCATCTTGACCAGTCTCAGCTCATTCTGAGCCTCAGTACCCCCAAAACTACTTTTATAGGACCATGACACACTCTTATATTAATCATCCTTTATTTGCCCTTGTTTCTCTGTTAGACACACACTCAAATAAAATCTAAGTTGGACTACAGTTCCCTTCATATTTAGGCAGCTTCCTCTTTTCTTCATCACATAATTGATTCTCTTTGTATTTTCACACAATCTTTTTTTTTTTTTTTTTTGAGAGCTTAACATTCCTCCTGGGTTGACCTTCCTCTAAAGAATTTTAGTTCATAGGTTTTTAATCTATCTTTCCTCTGAAAGCTTTGAAATTTGCTTTTCCCAAATTTAGAACCACAAGGCCCTAGATTTATAGCTAGAAGGAACTCTAGTCTAACTCCCTTATTTTACAGATAAAGTGAAGCCTAATTTAATTTTAATGAGATTTAATGACCTGCCCACACAAGTGAGTGAGAGAGCCATTCTTTGAACCCAGGGTCCTCTCACTCCAAATCTAGAGAACTCTTTCCACAGAACCACCTGGGGAACAGGTCAAACAATGACCAGCTTCCCTCTTCATGCAATGAGAAATTTTATTCAAACTTAGCTAAAAATGGAAGAGAATTACCATTTGTATTGAAAAAGCCTATCAGGCAAAGAAATGGTATGTCAACCTTGATAAGCCTGTAAAGTTTTAGAAATCTACAGAAAACCTGATTATTCCCTAACTAGAAAAACTATCATAGATAAAAATAAGTCTCTGACAATTTCAGTTTGTGAATCTATTATTCCATTGATATGGAGAAAAGATAAATTGTAGAAAGAATACTGGACCTGTATTTGAATCCTGATTCTGACATTTGCTGTAAAACTCTACCAAGGTGAAGATAATTAAAAAAAAAATATCTATGGGTACAAGGAAGTCCTGGTGAGGAAATTCCTGCCATTAATGCAGATGAGCAACTTCTACCATTTGAAGTCTTAGTGAGTTTCCATAGGGGAGTGAGAGGTTAAATGATTTACCCAGAATGACAGTGACAGGGAGGATGAGATGGCAAGTTTTGAACCTGGGTTATACTGACGCCAGAACGAGACTTCTATCCTTTGCCCCAAGCTGTCTGTCTTTATGAAACTTGATTTCTTCGTCTATAATTTGGGGATCAGAGGATTTAGAGTGGGAAGAAGCCTCATAAAGTGGTTAAGATAGGGAACATTAATTAGAGGATGCAGCTCAATGGGACACATGTGCAGCAAATTTTGATTTGGCTTTGTAGGCCATGAACTTGATGAATTCTGTGTCTGAAAGTCTGCCTTTTAAAGCCTTCTCTTGGGTTGGTATGATTATAACAAAGCATTACTAAAAACAAGTGTATATTCCAGAACTGGGGCCCGAAAAACCTAGCTAATTCTTGTTGCTCAAAATAAGATGAACTGATTTCTTTGGATACAAAGGCCCAGTTGAGGAATTATTTTTGCTTTCCATGAATTACAAATTCTGAAACTCCTGCTTTCTTGGCACTGGGGAGGCTTGACAAGATACCAGACCAATGTGCTGTATTTTCCCCCCATAATTAGGTCCCAAAGCTTTTAGCTGAATGTTGTTAAATAAAATTCATATAAGTTCTTAGACAACAAATTATCATATTGTGTTAGTCTCTGGAAGAAGAGAACAGGAACATAACTCCAATTAAATTGTGGAGGTCTGACATTTTAACACCAAGACATCTTTGAGAAAATTCTAGACTTTTAGTTTCTAGGCTTCTAGTTTCCCCATCTCTAAAATAAGGGGGTTAGGCTAAAGGACCTCTGAGAACTCTTTCAGTTTGAACTCTAAGGCCCCATGCTGCTAGATTTGGGGAGAGCAGATTTTAAAACTTTCAGAGAAAAGATAGATAAGATCCTATGAATTAAAATTTTTCAGGGGAAGTCAACCCAGGAGGGAATCTTTATGTTTTAAATCCATCAAAAAACTGAACTCTTCAAGTGCAAGGGAAAACTTGTAATGTCTTTGAATACGCCATATTAGAACAAATGAAGTCTAAATTGCCAAAGTTCACCCAGTGTCCAGGAGCAGCTCTGCTTTTAAATAAGAATTTTTTGTTTTATAGAAACTCAAAAATAATGAGCTGTTTTTTTTCCTGTGTCCAAAAGGAAAAAAGAAAGAAAGAAAAAGATTTTTTTTCTTCCTAGTAATATACATAACAGGGACCATCTTTGCTTTTATGTAAAATATCAACTCCACATGTAATTGCTGAATATTTTCTAAATTAAGAGACCATGTGGTGAACCGATGCACACAAAAAGATAATCAGAAAAATCTCTGTGTGAAAACACTGTCTCAGTGTGCAGTATCTCCAAGTAAAACACATAAATCACATTGGTAAAGGCCCAGTCTATAATCAGAGAAATGACTAGTCAATTTAATCCAATCCATTCCAACCTGATCCAGGCCAGTTTCTGTCAACTTCACAAAGCTGAAGATGACAAATAATCCCTGCCCTCAAGGGGTTTACATTACACTGGGTTAGAGTAGGGGAATATATCATGTAAATAGATAAAATCTATACATGACAATTTAAGGAAAGTGAATCAGGGACTAGAGGGATCTGGAAAAACTCCCTAAAGGAGGAGGTATTTCAGAATGGGGGACAGGCTGGGTGTGCAAAGGCAGAAGGCGGAATTCTGTTTGGGAGATGTCAAGAAAGCTGCTGGCTGGAATGCAGAGTGCGAAGGGGATGCCAGTGAAATGCCTGGAGATGGACAGGAAAGACTGAAATGCTGAATTAAGGAGTTTGTGTTTTATTTCATTTTATTTTGTGTTTTATTTTAGAAACAATAAGGAAACCTTTAAACTTTTTGAATGGAGGAATGGCCTGGACATTATTATCTTTAGAAAGATTTTGGCAGCTGTGTGAAGGATGAACCAGAATAATTATTTGGAATAATTAATCTAGTATAAAATACTACTTTGCTTATAATTAGTTTGATGACAAAAATATTAATGTCTTTATTCTGTAGATAGGAGCTTGTCCAATTATTGGGGTCTGTTTTAATTTTTGCTGCTGTGGCTATTCTGTTGTTTTTCAGTGTCTGACTCTTGGTAACTTTAGGGTTTTCTTGGCAAAGATACTAGAGTGGTTTGCTTTTTCCTTCTCCAGCTCAATTTACAGATGAGGAAACTGAGGCTAACAGGGTTAAGTGACTTGCCCAGGGTCACACAGCTAGTAAATGTCTGAGGCCAGATTTGAATTCAGGAAAATGAATCTTCCTGACCCTAGGCCTGATACTCTATCTATTATGCCATCTAACTACCCCTGTTTTAATTTGGGAGATTCTCATACACAAAAGAATTAGATAGCCTCATTCTCTTGATTTATTTCTCATTCCTTTGGCTACATGAATGGAATGCTCACAGAATAAAATGCAAGTGACTTCATTTAATCCAACCCATGCTTACAGCATAATCTCTTCCATAACATACACAACAAACTAGGCATGGTGGGAAACCTGGAATCCCTGCTGCTGGGGAGTTTGGGGCTGGTGGATTACTTGAGTTTAGGAGTTCTGAGCTACAGTAGGCTAAAACTCAGCCCTCAGGAGAAAGGAAGTACCAGGTTAGCTAAGGAGGTATGACCCATCCCACATCAGAAATAATGGGTCAGAGCTCTCAGGCTTGATCATTATTAGGGTCAGGCTCCAGAGTAGTTATTGTACTTTTAGCCTGGATGAGATGGGAAGAATTACTCTCAGAAGCAAAAGTTGGGGGGGGGGGAGAAAATTCCCAAGAAGTCGTGGTCAAGTCTTCACATAAAGGTCTCTAGGGAAAGGGAGCCTTTCAGTCCAGTTTGCCTTTAAAAATCTCTCATTAGAATTTTTTTTACTTCTAGCCTAAATTTGCCTCTTTGAAACTTTAGCCCAATCACTCCCAATATTGCCCCCTGAGACCAGGCAGAATAAATCGAATACTTGCTCTACAAGACAGCTACTCAAATATGTGATGATTATTATATTCCTCCAAAGCCATTGTTTTTTTCTCCAGGCTAAATATCCCCAGTTCCTTCATTGAACCTCCACATAGCAAGATCTTGAGGTCCCCAGTGGAGATTAGATGGCACAAATATGGGGTAGACCCAGTTGGCACAGTTGGGTGACTTCCTTTAGCAGTCTCCTTTGTCCTCACATGGTGCTAAGGAGGGCCAGGTTGCTGGCTCCATTTTACTAGTGTTTTGCTCTGTTTTACTACCACAGAATATACCTCTGACTCTAGTGGGCCAACTCGAATGTAGTGCCAAAGGAACTTGGGTCCACTTGTGGGAAAGCCATCAATATAGCATGCTTTGAATGATCTGATTTAAATAGGGGCTGAAAGCCATTGGCATAAAAGGGAGAAATAGCCCACTAAAGGTCTCATATCACAAGCGATTCAGGACTCAAACTTCAATTAAATTGAACTGAATGTTTATTATAGGCATATGTATGTGATCATGCTAGTTGCTGAAGCTAACCAAGACAAAGAAGAAACAATTTCTACCCTCAAAGGGTTTACATTCTACTGGTTCTCCAGCTCCTGACCGGGTGTTCTTTCCACTTGGTTTTGTGAAGAAGGAGCACATTCTAAAGAATCATGTAGGGCAGTGAGGTGGCTCTGGGTACTGAGAGCCAAAGCCAGAGATGGAAGGTTCTGGGTTCAAACTTGACCTCATATACTTTCTAGCTTTATGATCCTTACAGCTCTTCTTCCTTGGAACTACTACACAGTATTGACTCAAAGACAGAAGGTAAGGATTTTTTTAAAAAGGATAGTGCATTGCTTTTTCTTTTCTATCATGTTGAACATTTAGATACTACATAGTTACAGAAATTGGAAGTTCTTCCTCAACAAAGATTAAGAGATGATTAAGTCAAAAAAAGTGACTTTGGAAAGCCTTCTTTAAAGTGCTGCTGCTGCTGCTAAGCATTGGAGGAATCACCAGAAATAATGACTTATATAGCTAGGAAGTATTTTGTAGATCAGGGAAATGGTCACAGGTTTTCAGACTTTGGGGAACATATAGTGAGTGATTCTCATGTGTATAATATTGTATTAGGTCTTATAGCAAGCATGGGAAAATAAAGGTACTAATCTTCTAGAAGCTCATATTTTATAGTAAAAAACTTCTTAGGCTTCTGAGGTGTCTCCTGTGATTTATTTTCATTCTTTCCTCCCACCTGTGGGGTGACATCATGAGAGGAAAATCAGAAGACCTCTGTCTGCCTCAGAGGCTCTGCTCTTCTGACCATGATGCTGGAAGTTGTCTTTTTGCTTAGACCTATTGGTTTCTCCCTTTGAAATACCGGAACTATGAAGAGTCAAGTTACAGATCAATAAAAGGTCTTGTTAACACTGTGTTAACAAGTGTGAAAGCCTAACATCAAAACCTAGTTCCTCTCTAGTAATTGAAGGGGGCAATAACAGAAAGACAGCCTACTATTTGGAGGGTGCTTAAGTAAATATTTCTAAAACCCAAGAAACACTTAAAGGTGAGGGGGGTGGGAAGGGAGTGAGACAAAGCTAGGGAAAGGGAATTGCACATATTTCCTTAAAGGAGTGACAAGTAAGGCACTTTCTCCATTAATTTATACCTTCCCTTCATCTTCACTGGTACAATTAATAAAAGTTATGCATAAATCATATGAGAGATCATTAAATCAACCAGTTCACAGTGCTGACTAATTGGTAAATAAATACTTCATGAAAACTGTGATAGAAGTACAGATGCTATTTTTTGAAATTTAAAAGAGACCCTTTATTTACCAGTTTTTACTGGTAAACCACTTGCTCCCTTTTCAGTTCCATTCTATAATATTTTCAAAATAGATGGAGGGAGAAGCATAGAGAGATAAATGTCCAAAAGCTGTGTCTAAATAACCCTAAACATGAAGCAGAAAAGTGAAAAATTCAGTGAAAAACCCAGATGATTTTAATGAACCAGATGTCTTGTGTTGTATACATAGAACATCTGGATTTAGGGATGAACTTGTCACTTTTCATCCAGATGTCTGGCATTGTGTAGGCATAGCCTGGGAGAAAGAAAGAGGAAGAGTGACTTACAAAAGACAAAAACATTTGCCAAGATAATTTTGAAGAACGAAGCTGTAGTTTCATGAGTTATGCGTGTCACAAAATTAACTGATTCAGTCCTTTAAAGATATAACCATACACGAAAAGTTAAATTATTCTGTCCAAGAGAAAATAATTTTTCATCATTTTATGGGGAAGAAAAGAGGGGGCTGCAGTCAATATGGCTCCATACTCAGAATTCTGGTATTGAGATGTTCAGACTCTACCAAACATGCAAGAAGTACGTGTTTTCAAGTAAGATATCACCAAGACAACAGAAGGAGGTGGGTCAACTATGTGATAAGAAGGAAGGATAACAATTCCCTTGAATCTTGCACCAGTACCCTTGAAATGTAAGAAGATCAAGAGGAAGGCTTCCAGTACATTGGATAGATTTTTGGTGGAGGATGTTTGGGAAGACATAAATGCAGACCGCAATAGGTAGGTGATGCAGTGGATAGAGCAGTGGACCTGGAGTAAGGAAGACCTGGGTTCAAATCCAACCTCAAACACTTAATCATAGGATAAGTCACTTAACTTCTAGGACTCAGTTTCCCCATATGTGAAATTGGGGTGATAATAGTACCAATTCCTGGGATTATTGAGTGGATGAGATGAGATAATATTGTAAAGCACTTTGCAGAATCTAAAGTACTTTACAAATGCTAGCTATTATTCCATTGGAGTCAAAGGATCTGGGTTTGGATCCCAGTTCTGTCATTTACTTATGGCACTGATTACTGGGTGACCTTGGGCAAGTTACATGACTTCTATGGGTTTCAGCTTCCTCATCTCTAAAATAAGAATTCAGTGCTTGTGGACCTCTTGGCCCCTTCTAGTTTATAAGTCTAGGATCTATGATGTGATAGTGAATCTACATGGAAATGGGAATTTGTCTAGGTCAGGCCTGGCTTTGCCACATGACTGTTTTCATTTCTTAGGTAGAGCTAATTCTCTCAAGGAACTGAGGCTAGAAATCAGATGACGTGTATCCCCAGGCCCTACCACATCTTATTCATATTGGGCAGGTCACTTAACTATTCTAGACCTCAGTTCTCTCATGGATAAAATGGGGATAATATCTTTGCTGCTTCCCTGATCTGTTTTGAAGAGCAAATGCAATAATGGCTTGACAACCAAAAAATGCCACTTAAGTAGATGCAAAGTTATTATGACTATAATTAATTAGAGGGGAAATATAAGCTGTCAAACAAATTGGCCAGAAGAAATTTTGGGAGGTTTTCAGGGTCATTTGGGATAAAGGCTCAATCAAAGAGCCAGTGACAATTACTGGAGCCTCTACCATATTTGTTGTTGTTCTCTGGTTGCTTTTCATCCACATCCAACTCTTTGTGATCCCACTTGTTTTATCAGGGGTGGCTCTAGCCCATTTTATAGATGAGGAAACTGAGACCAACAAGGTTAAGCAACTTGCCTAGGGCCACCTAGCTAGGAAGTATCTGAGGCCAGATTTGAACTTATCAAGATAAGTCTTCCTAACTGTCTGAAAAGGTATAGCTTTTCCTTCCCATGGATGCCACTTATATAATCTTTCAAGTTTTTTGTTATTCTTAAAAGGATCTGTCTGGTCTCAAATAGGAGGTATGCTTAATACAGAGTCTATATACTATATACATTTTACCAGCTCCCTCAATGACCCCTCTCTCCCTAAGAGAGACAAGTCACAGTAACTATCATTTATATTAACAAAAGGTTTAAAATTGTTTAATCTGAACTTTTGGGGACCTTGGAGTCACAACTTTGTAGGAGAAAGAGAGAAAGAAAGTAAGAAAGAAAGAGGAAAGGGAGAAAAGAAGGAAGGAAACAGAAGGAAGGAAGGAAAGAAAGAAAGGAAAGAAAGAAAGGAAGGAACAGAAAAAAGGAAGGGAAGGAGAAGGGAAAGTGGGAGGAAGGAAGGAGAGAAGGAAGAAAAAGGGGGAAAAGTGAGAAAGAGAAAGAAAAGGAGGAAGGAAGAGAGAAGAGAATGAGGGAGAAAGGAAGGAAGGGGAGAGGGAGGACAGGAGGGTATAAAGATAAGAAGGAAGAAGGGAGGAAGGAGAGAGTGTCTCAGATCAGGAGGAGAGTTAAGACTAATAGGTCATAATAGGGAACGTAAACTTCAGTTATCTTTGCTGGTGATATCTTGAGATTATATGGTGCAAAATAGCAGAAGTGTGTGGCTGGATGCTCAGTGATGAACCTCATCTGAAAGAGGAGGAAACCTTTTCTTCTCTACTCCTATACATTCACATTTGTGAAATATCTGCCCTTTTTTGGAGTATCTTAAGAGAAACAGTAATTACTACCTACTAAATTCCACATTGCCCTTCAAGTTCTTTCCAGATCCTACCTCCTAGGGACATCAAACAGGACAACCTCAATTCTGAGTAGTTTTATGCTCCCGCTTTCCATAAATCATGTTTCTGAGATTTCAGTGGCTCATTGTAGTGGGAATTGGCCTGATCCACTGTGCAGAAAGGTTGTCTAACTAGGAATCTGACTTAGTGGATATCAATCAACCAATCATGTAGAGAACATGTGATTATCATCTTCATCTAATAAATGACATGACATATAATATGTTACAATAATATAGCAGAACATTATAGTCTATAGCATAGCCCAATGCAGCGTATTAATTCATATTGAATCATACTATTTCTTCCTTTACTTCTGCTTTGTTTTGCTGCTTTTTTTCTTCATTTACCATCTTACTATAATACTGCATCTTCAGCACTAGCAGATTAGACATATTAGACTTTTTAAACATATTTTTCATTGTTACTTCAAAAGAAAATTGTGATTTCATTGAAATGGCTATTCCTTCCATGATACACATGTCAATTCCTACATGCCTTCTTGAGTTGCTTTGGCTAAAAAATTCATGTCACCAAAGAAATACATGGCTTGCCTTTTGGTAATGGGCCTCTTGGAACTTAGCTGGGTGGGTCCTCAAATGATAGACACAGAGTCCGTTGTCTAACCTAAAACTGAAGTCCACAGTCTATTGACCAGCTTCACAGGACCTGGCAGAGCTGATGCTTTCATGCTATAGTCTACAAGGATCTAAGGTCAATTCCACACCATAAGAAAGTATCAGAATAATGAGTTAGTAATACTTTCCATTTTTGAGAGATTTAAAACTATAGGAACACTATGGGTTTTTTTTTCAGTGATTATCTTCAAGAATTTAAAAATAAATCAAGTGCATTTCCATTTCCTCCTGTCTGACTCCTTACCTTTTCCCCAGGAGAAATCGAGTTATTGTCAATATCTACTTTTTAAAGTGCTTTCACATATACTTGGTCATAAGTAGTTTATCTTTTTGTTACTTTTCCAGAAAAAATGCAAATATACTTATATAAATGTATATACACATATTTATATCAAACTGTATTGTGAACAGATCTAGAAAGTATCCAAACAAAAAGAATAAAATATTCACAAAATGACAGAACCATTACCCCAAGGCAGCGATAAAAAACAAATATGTAAAAAAAAGCAAAAGGACTGATAGATGCTCTTAGACCACATAATAAATAGGTTAAAGACTTAAAAAATCTGAAATATCAAGGATCCAAGGGTAGAACCAAAAGGCAATAACCACATGAATATGAATGCAACAAAATGAATGAAGCCAAATGATTTTAATAATATTTTGACAAAGAAGTATTGAATAAATTATTAAGTGATGTGGATCTGCTAATAGAAATGAAGGGTTTGTGAAATTCATAGGGGAAGGGGAAACGGAATAAACAATTATTAAACACCTGCTATGTGCCATGCACTGTAGTGAGGTCTTTACAAATACTTTCTCTTTTGATCCTCATAACAACCCTGGAAGACTGTAAGCTCCTTGAACTTAGGGACTATCTTTTGCTTCTTTCTGCATCTCCAGGACTTAGCACAGTGCTTGGCACATAGTAGGTGTTTATTAAATGTTTATTGAATGAATGAAAAGTAGGTATTCTTATTATCTACATTTTGTAAATTAGGAAACTGAGGCAAACAGAAGTTAAATGACTTGTGCAGGGTCACAGAGCTAATTAATATCTGAGGCTAGATTTGAATTCAATTTTCCCTGACTCCAGCCATGGTGCTCTATTCACTGGGACACCTAGTAGACTCTAAGAGTCAGGACCAAGCCATTGCTAGCAATAATTACAGAAAGATCATCCTAAAGAAGTTTTGACTTATTGTTTGATATAGGCTTTATAAGGAAATGGCAGGAACAACATAACATTATGAGTAGCAAAATTAGCACCTACTAGATACCTTGACAGACATAATCAAGCAGCCTGAATTATATTCCCCCATTCGCCTCTGTTTCCTAATCTGTAAAATGATCTGGAGAAGGAAGTGGCAAACCACTTCTATATTGTTGTCAAGAGAACGTCAAATGAGATCACAAAGAGGTGGATTCTACTTAACAAGAACAAACAACAAAGAATTTTATAGTACTTTAAGATTTACAAAGTACAAATATTTTGTTTCAACTGGTCCTCACAACAGTTCTGGAAGGTAAGTGCTATTTATCATCCCATTTTGCTGATGAGGAAACCAAAGTGGAGAAAGATGAAGTGACTTACCCAAGCTAGTAAATGTGGGAGGCAGAATCTGAACTCAGGTTATTCTGACTCCAGGTCCAATGCTTTATGATTTAAGAAAAAAAAATTTTTTTTACCACAAACTACAACCTTATGAGGTAGGCAGTATAAGTGTTATCTCTCCTATTTTATAGATGAAGAAAGTACGTGACTTGCCTGTAGTCACAAAGCCGAGTCTGAGGATTCAAAATCTCACATCTTTCTAAGATAAGAAGGGAAGAAAATCAAAGGAAAGGAAGGAAAGAAAAAGGCATATTTCATTTCTAACAAGTACAAATATCCTATAAGATAGCAAGTATCCTCAACATAATATTACATACATACACACACACACACACATACACATACATAATAGGATAAAAAAAAAGCAGTAAACTTCATGCCCCAACTATTTCAATCAGCTCATTCATTCAAAGCTACCTATCCCTAGCCTTCCAAATCCAAATACATCTGGAAGCCCTGTGGCTACATTCTTCTTATCATCTCAGCTAGTTAACCTTTAGCTGCTATCCTGGACAGCATAGGTTTCTAAAAGGTCAAAGTATACCAGGATTATAGAAAGAGACCTTAGAGGTCATATACTCCAATCCCCTTGTATTATAGATGAAGAGTCCAAGGCTCATAAAGGTCATAGATTTAGAATTAGAAGGGTCCTTGGAGGTTATCTATTTTAATGTCTTCATCTTTTTAAGAATTAATTAATTTGCCAAAATGAATATATTTGGAAGGGATGAACGGGTAACTATATTATGTTGGGGGATTACTATGAAAAATGAAGCATTATCAGTATTGGACATGTATTAAAGGAAAAACTAAATGAGATACAGATGGAAATAGAAAACAAAATAATAGCGGTGAACTTCAAATTTCCCCTCTTAACACTAGATAAATCTAGAAAAAAATAAATAAGAAAGAAGTCAAGGAGATCAATACAACCTTAGATAAAAGTTAAATATGCTAGATTAATCCCAATACAATTGCATGAAGTTCGTAGTAGATCTAAGCCTAAACATATACATAATCCAAACATAATTTCTGGTGGGAAAAACAATGGCTTAGAAAGCATAAGTTTTCTGCCAAAGTCTTACTTTTAATACTCATCAAACTTTGGAGGTAATCCTGCATTCCTGAAGGGTTGTAGCACTGGGAAAAAGTTCCACTGGTTATGACCAAGGTGGAATGACTTGGTTTTGGAAAGAGTATGGTCCCGACAACAGATTGTGTCAGTTGCCTAAGGACCAATACTAGCTAAACATGGTCCTGATAATGTATGCTAGCTGAGAACCAGAAGAGTTAAGTTTATCAAATTAAATGCTGGTAGGAACATGGAAGAACAAAACAGGCCTAATATTACATTGTTAGAGCAGCTATGAATTTTTTTTTAGATCAGTCTACAAGCATTTATTAGGCTTAGGGAATAATAAAGGAAGATTGCTGGTGACCATGTTAGGATCTAGTGAGGGCTTTTTTATGGATAGGGAACACATGATTGTGTTTGTAGACATCAAGGAAGGAATCAGTAATTAGGTAGAGATTAAAGGATAGAGAGAGATGAGGATGACAGTGGGGACAATTTACTTGAGAAGGGAGAAGGGGATGAAGTCAAGAGTACACACAAGGCTGGCCCTAGCAAGCAGAAGGGCAACCTCATCATCAGAGACTTCAGTGAAGGAGTAGGGGGAGGGTAATATTAGAGGGATATGAGATAAAGAGATAAGGAAATGTGGAAGTTCTTGGCATATCTCAATTTTTGCTGTAATGAATCTTCAGTCAAGAAGGTTACAGGGAGAGTGTAGAGTGGGAAGCTTGAGGAGATAAGAAAAGTTTGGTACCACCACTGAGGTGAATAGGACAGGAAATCAGTTGGGGAAAAGGATTGCCTTGCTGATGAGAGAATCCATTCAAATTATCTAGCATAAATTTGTACTGTAAGCAATCAGCATAGTCTTGTAATTTCATTTAGTTCTATTAAGAAGCACATGAGTAAAGCAGAAGAGTCAAAGAACAAAATAATCTAGGTCTGGAGTTAGGCGAGATGTGATTGTTAATAGGACTCTAAGTGGACAAAGGATTCAAGATTAGAAGATAGTGTAGTATTGAATTAGCTCACCAAAGGGTCAAGACTGGGAAAGGAAGAGAGTTTAGTCAGGTCAGGGATGCAATATTAACATTGTTAGGAAAGAATTCTTATAGCAGGAACCAAGATTGTTACTGCTGATTGTTTTAGATATGCATGTAAACTCTCTGGCTTAACTGGACTCAGACAGTCAAAAGGAAATGAAAGGATGAATGCCATGCCATCTTAGAATACAAGAACTAGAAGAGTAGGCTATTTCAATTTTTAGATTTAGGACTGGAAAGAACTTTGGAGGCCTTCAAATCCAAATCCTCTTATTTTACAGGGAAGAAAAACTGAGGTTCTCAAGGAGGTTACATGATTTTTTTCAGGGTCAGATAGTAAGCCTCAGGGATGAGAATGGAACTGAAATTCTTTGATTCCAGGGACAGTGCTCTTTCAACAGTCCCAGTCCATCTTTCTCTGTCTTTGCTCTAATTGTATTTTATTTTATTTTATTTTATTTTTTGGCTCAAACAAATTCATTTAGTTTTATTGTTTCTATCTCTAGGACCATAAATATCATCACATTTGAAAGTGTCTTTACTCTAATTTTAGATGAGACTAGAAGTGGACTGAGGACAGAACCTTGGTGTACATGCACAGCTCATATAATCCTTTCCAAGTTTCCCTGAATTCTACCTACTTCTTGTTTCTTATAGTGCAATAATATTTTATTATTCATGTACCACATTTTATTCAGTTATTCCCCAAATGAAGGGCACTCGCTTTGTTGAGATTTCTAGTGCCACAAAAACACTGCCATAAATCTTTTTGTACATTTGGGGTCCTTTCCCTCTGTTTGTGTCAAGCTTGGGGTGTATGGCTACTAGTGGGATTTTGGGTCAAGAGAGATACAGCATCTAGAGACTTTTCTAGTAGAATTCCAAATTGTTTTCTGGAACAGTTTGTCCCAGATTTCTCAGGACAGTACCAGTTCCAGGAAAAGAAAGTGCACTTTTAATGAGGCTTTGCGAAAGAAATATCCTTTGCCAGACCATGTGTCCTGATTCTTTTGGTTTAGAAAATATGGTTACTATAGGTTTCAGAACCCTACTTGTGAAGTTTCAGTAAGTCAACAGGGAGTAATAACTGGGTACGGAGAGCACCATACATGGTGGTGTAAGAAATTAAAAGAGGCAGGAGTAGAAGTCCCTGTCCTCAAGACACTTATGTTAAGCCTTATTTTAATTATCAAAGCACTGACTTTTAGAAGCAGGACCAGGGGTTTAGCTATTACAAAATCACATTATTCTGCAAGTGTTATAAAAACAGGGTTTACGTGAAAAGCAAAGGAAACAAAGAAAAATATACTGATTGTCTCTTCTCATTTGTGACAGGAAATAAAAGTCAGAGAGACCTGTGAATCAAAAATTCTCTAGTTAAGTGATATTGGATTTCTCTGTTCTTTCTGTCCTCAGTCCTCTTCATTTAACCAGTCATACTATCAACAGAAAGGTAGGGGAAAAAAGAATTATTCTCTTCTTTTATGCAAATCTATTGTCTCTAAGTTACAAAGCATTTTAATATAGAGAATATAATTTGATCCTTAAACAGTCTTGGGGGTAGGTGTTAAAATGATTATCTCCATTTTACGGAGGAGAAAGCTGAGATTGATGGAGGTTTGAGGAATTTGTATGAAGTCATATGGGTAGTAAGTTAACTCTGTACATATACAGCCTGAAAATAATTATTGCCTAATCTACTTTGTTCTAAGCAAGCTTTAAAATATTTCTCTCTTTTCTTTTTTTTTTTGGTTTTGCTATTATTCCTGCCTTTCATCATCTCATATCTTAGCAATAGCTAGTATTCATATAGTACTTGGAAGTTATAAAGCACTTTATATAGTTTATCACATTTGATCTTCAATAACAAGCCTGTGAGGCAGGTATTATTATTATTATCCTCATTTTATAGCTGAGGAAATAGACTGAGAGAGAGACTTACCAACCAGTAATTGTCTGAGGATGGATTTGAATTCAACTTTCCGTGATTCCAAATCCAGCACTCTACGTACCACCACAGGCATGGTTCTAGTAAATTGAGCTAAGGGAGAGATAAAGTTATGGCTTAAGTCTGGGAATGAGGAATTCTAAATTTGAAACCTGATTCCCTATTTGGGACCAGATACAAAATAGTGGTAATGTTTGCTAGTTGACACTGAGACTAAGAATAATACATTCATCCAAATGCTTTGAAATATCTGATTTTGAGATTTTATTCTGGCTAGGTAGTCACTCTGGCTTTATGTATAATAATGATTATATCACTGACTCAGTTCTGCCTCCCCTTTGAGGACCAGAACTCAGGAAAGGATGGAGGAGGAAACCAAGGCACCTAGAGGTTGTGGCATCAGTAGAGATTCCTTCTATTTGGAGTTTACAATGGACATATTTGATGTCAGCAGCAAATGCTTTAGTTAATATATATCTCCCCACTATATGCCTTATTTGATGTTGATGCTCAGCAAATCTTTCCCTCTCTGGAACCTCCTGTGTTTTGAGACTTCTCCAAAGAAGCTAGAGTTTGAATTCTGGTCTTCTGATTCCACCTCCAGTGTTGTTCTTGCCATTATTCTTCACTGTCTCCTCAGGGCATGAGGGAATGAATTCAGAATGGCCTGCTAAAATATCTTTGGATTTTTCCTTGTTTTTATTTGAAAGAAATCTGAGCCTGGAATTACTTAATCTTAAGGACACTCAGGGATTGATTTCAAGATACCTTAAAGAGGGGAACATTCTACCCAAGTAGAAAAGATAACAGATGGTACTATTGCCAAAATAAAAAATAAAATAAAAAGCCACTCAGAAGAAATCAGCAAGTACTGAGCCACTTTTGTGGCATTTGGTAAAATCTTCATGAGAAGAAATCTATATAAACTGACATTATCCTTCCTAAAAATATGAGAGGGGAAGAGGCAGACTATTATCAGGGATTTTATTTTTAATAATATTTTCCCTCAATTACATGAAAAAAATTTTAACCTTCATTTTTTAAAAATTTGAGCCATATTCTCCCCCCTCCCTGAAATGGCAAGCAATTTGATAAAGATTTCTCCTGTGTAATGGTGTAAAATAGATAGATGAGTGCAAAAGGGCTAAGAAATAATTGAGAATTTTCTATACTATACAATATTTTTCTCCACAGATATTTTATTTCTTCCTAATTTCATGTAAAAACAATTTTTAACATATTTTTTTGAAAAATTTGAGTTCTGAATTCTCTTCCTCCTTTTCTTCCCTCCCCTTTCCCTGAGAAAGTAAGCAGTTTGCGATTGACTATACACGCGACATGCTATATCTTAATGGATATACAATTGACAGAGGACCTAGAGGCAACTAGACTGGGCTTTCTATTATTTGTTGATCACAAAAAAAGTTTTTTTTTCCTAACAAGAAGATCAGAAACATAACCTGAAGGGCCGTCTTCAAAGTGAAGATTTTTCACACAGAAGTAAAGATCCAGCAAGATTCCGCTACAGTAGAGGGAAAGGACCTGCTTGTACAAAAATATTAACAGCTGCTCTTTTTGTGGTGGCAAAGAAATGGAAACTGAAGGGATGTCCATCAACTGGGGAATAGCTGGATAAGTTATTGCATATGATTATAATGAAATAATATTGTGCTGTAAGAAATGTGAACAGGATGATCACAAAAAGCCTAGAAAGACCTATATAAAGTGATTCAGAGAGAGCAGAACCTGGAAACACTGTACACAATAATAGCAATAATGTATGATGATCAACTGTGAATAAATTAACTATTATCAACAAGGCAAGGCTCGAGGATAGCTGCCCATTGCCATAGAAGGAACTGATGTAATCTGAATGCAGATTGAAGTATGCCATTTTCCACTTCATTTCCTTCATGAATTTTTGTCTAGTATAAGTGATATGCATCTTCTTTCATAACACAAGGAACATGGAAATATATATTGCATGATAGCATGTGTACAACTATATCATATTACCTATTGTCTTGGGTGGAAGGGAAGGGAATGAAGGAGAGAACATGGATCTCAAAATGTCAGAAAACAATTATTTAAATTGTATCTATATGTAATCTGAAAATATATGTATGTGTGTATATATATGTATATGAAAGACATACATATATAAAACACACACACACATATCCATGACAGAGAGGCTCTCAGAGAGGAATACATTTAGAGATTTGTTGAATATGAGCATCCAAGCAAGGTAAAAAATCAAGCTGAACTCTGTTCACAAATGTTTGCATAAACACAGAGATTTCTTGTGCAAGATTCAAAAAACCAAGGAATTCTCAATGGTAATGAGTTTCTCTAGATGATGTTAGATTCAAACATTTATTAAGTGCCTCCTAAATTAAAAGAGGGAGAAGGCACAAAGACAAGACCAAAAATAATCCATGCCCTCAAATGGCTTCTATAGGGTATCCCAAAAGTCTTAGTGCAGTTTAAAACTTGGGTTGTAGTAATTAATAGTAGTATTCTGTTAGGGAGTACAACACATACATGGGAAAGTACAAGGTAATTTAAGGAAAGGGAGAATATTAATGATTGGGGAACTCTGGAAGGGTTTCCTGTAGGAGCTAAGCCTTGGAAGTCCAGGAGTCCAAGAGGCAAAGGTGAGAAACAAGTGACTTTCAGGGACAGGGCAAAGGCTTAGATATGGCAGATGAAGTGTGGAATTTGGCAACAACTAGTCAGCCAGTTTGGGTGGAATATAAAGTTCATGAAGGAGACCAAAGTGAAAGGTCTGGAAAGGCAGGCTGGGGCCAGATTGTGAAAGGGATTAATTTCCAAGCTTGGAAGTCTGTAGTTTATCCTAAAGGTAATAGGGAGGCACTGAATGACTGAGTTCATAGTATCAAGCAACCAAATGCAATAGCAACTCCTCAATGAAATCTACAATAATTCAAAGTGGCTGAAAATAAATATTTCCCAGATCATGCCATGCAGGTAGATGGGCAGCTCATCCAAGCATACATATGTCTTGGATAAGTCCTGAAGAAAAACAAGGAGGTGAGCCCAGAACTGAATAGGAAGAAGGGCTTTAAACACATTTGAGTAGCTAACTATATAACACTTTCAAAAATCCCAAACTGCTCACTGTTCTAGAAATTCCTCTCTTGCTAATACTAAATGACTGTGAATTATGCTTAGAAGAATAAAAATAGCTGAGACTCAAATGATAATGGAAAAACTGTGGTAGGTAGGTGTAAGTAGGTTGCAGCAGATTATTTATAATAATGTATTAATGAGAAATTGTTTTTTGAAAAAAAAAAGACATCCATGACATATACAAACAGAAAAGGACTTGGGTTGATCATAAAGTAAGGAATGAAGCCCAGGTGTTCTACAGGTAGCCATGAAATATTGAAAGATCCCCCAAAAGGCCTACAGTCTATTGAGTACTCTAAAGAAGATGGAGAGAACATTTTTTACAGCTACAGAATTAATTTTTGAAGAATAACTTGTGAATGTCCACATCCAGAGAAAGAATTGATAAGAAAAACCTAGTTTACATACATATATGTATGTATATATATATATATATGGATATATCTATATCTATATTTATATCTATCTATCTATCTATCTATCTATCTATCTATCTATCTATCTATCTATATATATATGCACTTTTTTGGTCCAATGATGCCTTCTCTAGTGTAGGGAGAGAAAAGAGGGAGAGAGATATCTGGGAATTTTAAAGTAAAAAATTTTAAAGAAAGATGGACAAGAATTGCAAAGGATGAAAGGGTCACCTGTGCTCTAATCTGTACTCTTGGAGGGAATGCCTTATTCGGATGAAATCACATAAACCTATTGAAGTCTTAATTTCTTGAATATTTAATGTCAGAGGGGAAAAAAGAAGCCAAATGAGAGGAAAGGGTAAATTACAATAAAAAGTTAGGCATCATGAAGTGAGAGGTAAATTAAAAATAAGGAAGGAGTATTATTGTATGTGCCCCAAATGCTTCATTAGTAACATATAACAGTGGAAAATAATCACACAAACACTGAAAATACACAAATTGGTACTTTTGATCAAACACATAGAAACACAACAAAAAGGAAGCCAAGAGAGGATGCAACTTCAAATTTTACAACTAGGTCTCCTGGGGAAAACCTCAATCAACCGGTAAGACTTTGGGTTCTGTTAATGCTATGAATGAAACCTGCCCAGCCACTTCCCTTTCCATCATCGGCATCACCATAACAGTTCTCTAGAACTGCCCATCCTCTTGCCCTGGCATTAAACTTTTACCCCTCTTTCTCACAGCCTCGGTCCATCCCTGCCGTTTGCCAGCCTAGGCTAACAGCTTGCTTTTTCTTTGTGGTGGACGTGTGCTCCTCCTCCTTCTTCCAAATGAACCACTGAGAATAGCCTTGGAGAGCAGCCAGCCCCACACAGGTATGTTTGTTTATGTTACCCTGTTGAGGGGACTGGGGAATAAGATTAAATCTATTTCAGAATAATAAGGGAAGAAAACTAGTTCCCCCTCCTCACACCCCTCCCCGAAAAACCCTGCAGCTTTAGAACACTTCCAGGCCAGAGAAAAAGCTTTCCTCTTCACATTTAATATTTGGAAATGCTTGAGGTTTGAGGAAAACATTTTCATTAAAGCTTTTGATGTTGTGAAAGAGCTCGAGGGCAGTGAGAGACTTCTTTGCTTCACATTTCAGAAGTACTTCAGGACTTGGGGAGAGAAGCTGATGAAATGCTTCCCTGTTTAAATTCTCTTGCAGGAAAATGAATCCTCTCAAATTCAAGATAGCCTTTTAAAAGTACACATTGGTATCAAATATCATCCAAAAGCCCAAATATCACGGACAGGGGGAGAACTCACAATCTTCTTTGAGGAAATCACATCTGTGTTAGCCTTTGGCTTCAAACGTCCTCAGAATTAAGGAGGCTGAGTCACTGATTCTCAGGCAGATAATTCATGAAGCTGGAAACCCAACAACCCACAACAGGGCGATAATGCTAGCTGCTTGCTGCAGCAAATAACCTGGCCTGTGGTCACCTGGAACTAAAACCTTTATAAAAAATGCCCTAGGGCAGCTGGGTAGCTCAGTGGAGTGAGAGTCAGGCCTAGAGACAGGAGGTCCTAGGTTCAAACCCGGCCTCAGCCACTTCCCAGCTGTGTGACCCTGGGCAAGTCACTTGACCCCCATTGCCCACCCTTACCAATCTTCCACCTATGAGACAATATACCGAAGTACAAGGGTTTAAAAAAAAAAGCCCTATACTAGAGAGAGACAGAGATAAATGGACAAAAGGACCCAGCGTGGAAGAGAAGAGACTAACTTGCCAAATGATTCAAATGGTTCTATTTGTTGTTGTTCAGTTGTTCTCTAGTCATGTTCAACTCTCATGATCTCATTTGGGGTTTTCTTGGCACAGATTCTGGAGTGGTTTGTCTTTTCCTTCTCCAGTTCATTTTACAGACGAGGAAACAGAGGCAAAACTAAAGTGTCATATTTAGGGCAACATAGTAAGTCTGAGGCCAGATTTGAACTCGAGAAGAGGGGTCTTTATGATTCCAGGCTAGGTCCTCTATCCATTGTGCCATCTAGCTCCCCAAATAGTTATAAGGGAAACATAAATTAGATTTTGAGCTGCAGAATTTAGTATCTTGGACCTGGAGATATAGAAATACTAAAGAATATGCAGGCTTCCATCAAAGGGAATTTCAATCAACATATTATTTAAATACTCACAGGGTACATGACCTATATCAGGTATATGAATATCTATAGCAGATATGGCCCATCATGGAAACTAATGATAGCTAGCATTTAAAAATTTGCAAAATCCTTTACAAATATTTCATTTTATCCTCACAACAATTCTGGAAGGTGGGTGACATTATTATCCTCATTTTACAGATGAGGAAACTGAGGCAAGTTAAGTAACTTTCCCAAGGCTCACTGAGCTAGTTTCCAAGGTTGGCTTTAAACCCAGATCTTTCCAACTATAAGATCATTTTCCTATCCACTGTACCGCTGAGCTATCTCTTTTTTTTTAAACCCTTAACTTCTGTATATTGGCCCATAGGTAGAAGAGTGGTAAGGGTGGGCAATAGGGGTCAAGTGACTTGCCCAGGGTCACACAGCTGGGAAGTGTCTGAGGCCAGATTTGAACCTAGGACTTCCCGTCTCTAGGCCTGACTCTCAATCCACTGAGCTACCCAGCTGCCCCCTCTGATGGTATATTTCTCACCACTACACTTTGGAAAAATTTCCATATACCTCAAAACTTCTATAAGCTTAGAAAGAGGACTAGATAGAAGAATGTGGGCATAAAAATGAAGTCAAATCTACTATACTTCCTCCCTTCTCTTTTTGATATGCTTGATGTCCTCAGAATATGGATGGAATCTTGGGACCTTGGGCTTCCCTACTACCACTGGAGGCTTGGAAAGGTCCTTGGAGGTTTTTTTGTATTGCCCTGCCTCCTTTGGAGTCCTTAATGAGTGGTTATCCACCTATAATTCATAGATTGTTAGAATTCATTATTTTAATATAAATTCACCATCTACATGGATGTTGGTTTTATTTTATTGCCAGATATTTTACTCATCTCTTTATTTCTAGATATCAATAAAGTCAATTCATGTGGATATGCCTTTCTTAATGTCCTAAAATCCTTTAAATTCCTTATAGAATCTACCTTTCTCTTATCTTCTCTGGGCTCACCTTCTCAAGGACTAACTGGACTCTGTTGTTTGCTGCCCATTGTTTTGCTGTCTATGTTTAGGGAGGAGGACATAAAGGATAGTTCAGAAAAGCCCATTTATATCCTTAGCTGCAGATTTTCTTGTGCTAGGAAGAAGTCATAGAGGAACCTGGGGCAGTCCCAGTGGGTTCTGTCCTGCACTCTGTCCCATTATTCATGTAACAATTACCAAGGGAAGGGACAGCTAGGTAGCACAGTGGATAGAGCACTAGGTCTGGGTCAGGAAAACCTGGGTTCAAATTTGACTTTAGTCACTTCCTAGCTTTGACCCTGGGAACGTCACTTAAGCCCAATTACCTAGCCTTTACCATTCTTCTGCCTTAGAACTGATGCTTTGTATCAATTTTAACACAGAAGATAAAAGGTTAAAAAGAAGAAAAAAATACATACATAATCCCCAAGTGGCCGTCACTTGGGTTTATTTGCTTTTCAAATCTTTTCCTACCAGGCTTATTTGGGGCACAGGGACTCTGATTGTAGGGTCCTATTTGGAGATTTGAGGGCTTGTGTATAGGTATATATATTTGTAAATTTGTACAGAAAATTTTGTACATAACTGTAAAAATCTGTGCATAGTTTAAGGTTTCAAGGATGGGATTTTGTTAGGATAAAATAGTTCCAATGTTTGACAGATTGTTATAAGATTTTTAGATAGATTAGTGATATAGTGAAAGGTGTACAAATTATATGAGTGATGAGGACTGCCCAAGCTCCACAATCCTGACACTGTGGCTAATGCTGGGATATGTAAGATCTTTCTGTTAATTCCTCTTTTCACGTAAACAACAGTTAGGCGGGAAAACACTGGGGATAGGGAACCGATTTTGCTTATTTTTGTTATTTTCCCTGATTTGTAATTTAATTTCAACTCCAGCTACTCCTAAGCTTGTTAGTGTTTTACCACTGAAACCAAGATTCCATGTCTAATTTCCACACAAGCCAATTAGCTTCACATAGAGGAAAAACTCTCATTTTGACCAACAAACATACCTCTCATTCCAGGCGATCTTAAAATAAATCCATCCCATTCGTATATATATATATATATATAT